>NC_056726.1:223382053-223614553 GCF_019279795.1 Protopterus annectens
TTTAAGGAGTGAGTGGAATTTTGGGGAAGTGACATAGGTATGTGTGGGGAAGGTAAGTTGGGAAGGTGAGGAAGTGTTTGCAGACAGACAAGACATACAAGACAGCAGACAGGGTTGGTGAGGGACACAAGAGGGGGTGTACACCTTGGTTGGGAAGGGGGTTGGGGATACAGATCCCATGGACGTCAGATATGGTAACAGTGTGACTCAAGTCCTCAACCATGGGACTGTCAGCACTGCACCTTCACTGCTCCTGTGGAGTCAGTGACCAACGCCAGCACCTGGGGACAGACTGCCCCACCAGGATGGACAGCATGCTCTCCATCCAACGTAGGCATGCACCAGCAGTCTGCTGCACAAGCCTATGCACCATGCCTGGCATTTGATCATGGGTGACATAAACATCCCCTCCACTCCCAGAGGGGGCACACACCCAGCCTGTGGGGCGGAACTACCTGATGCAGTAGGTAGTGCAGGGGCAATGGAGCAGGTGCCACCAGGCTGTGGAACAGACATGCTGGGCTCTGGTGCCTCTGTAAGGGGAGTCAAGGTAGGTGGATCACCAGGAATCAGCCTACCTTGTCACATTGTGGTAAATAAAATAGAAAAATAAAGGAAAAATAAAAGTAACCCAAACAAATAAAATTAATAACAAAAGGAAAACAATAATGAGTAATAGAAAAAAATTAAAATAATATAATGAGTAGCACAACAATAAATAATGTAAATGAAAGTTTATTTAATGACAAAGCAATACTAAATTATACATAAGGCCAACATAAGAGGTAATAACAAATAATATGATAATAGCAAATGACAACATTAATTATATTAAGTAAATAAAGGAAGAGAAGGGGTGGGTGAGAGAAGAAAGGAGAACATTAGTAACTTCACAGATAATATAAATAAACATACTACAACTACATACATTTAGATATGTTAGATTTTACTTGCGAGACCACTGACTGCTATGACATTTATTATTTGAAATACTAGCCTGTTCCTTACACACACACTATAGTTCAGATCATATTGCATGCAGCAATCATTCAGTGCTGCTTATATTGTATCACGTACATACCTCTCAACGTCTTAGCACAGGACATTATGGTTCAAGCCATACAAAATGGTGGTACGAAGGCAAAACAACAGGGAACATTCTTACATAGTGTCCTCTTACAGTAGTACCAATGTGTTCTGATAAATGATTTGCCATTAAATTGTATTTTGAGAGATGTCTAATATCTGCAGTTAAGAGGACTGACATTGATTCTCAGCAATGTGGCAGAGACTGGCCAGTAAAACAAGATCATATACCAAACAGACCAGACATACGGGGCAATATTCAGTACATTATGCAAAAATCATGACAGCTGAGAGGTATGTCCATGTACACTGATTACATTTGACAGCTGGACACTCATGGCAAAAGTCTATGGGTGTGCAGTTCACATGCAAGCATGGTTATGTTTTATTGATGAAATGGTAAAACAGTATTGAAAGCTGCACAATTTTTCAGTTGGCTGGTGTGGGATTAGAACCCACAATCAGTGACTATAATAATACTGAACATTTTATTTGAAAAAAATAAAATATCAGAGCACCATCTCCTTTTACACTTTATTCATTCATTTTTCTTCAAATCTTGCATTTACACACATGGATAGCTGTTTAGGAACTCTTTTGACTTATATGTTTACCCTACTCAGTTACTGACTGCAATCTATAGCATATTTCAGACAATGAGCAGACCACAACATTGACTCTTAATCTGGGTATTCCACAACATTAACTAATGGTTGAAAGCTATGCTACACAGTGCTGAATGCTTACTTGCTTTAACTTGCTTTACCATTTCACAGATGCACTGACACATTAATGAAAATCTATGCTGTCCCAGGTATTTCATACATGACTGTTGAGACTGCAATATCTGTATTTATTTTATTTTATTATTAAGTTATGCATTCATTTATGCATTCATTTATTACTTTATTGATTTTCTTACATACCATGCACTTGCCTCATCCTGGCCAAATGCCTTGCATCGGACTGTATGCTGCAAGCCCTCTCTTCTGCAGCTGTGGTAAGAGAGGGGAACCATTATGTATACCAGTTTTGCACAGATTCAGCTTGCATATTTATAAATTACTAGAAAACATACATACATATCTGTGGAATGTTCCCTGCCTGTGCATCTTGATCCAGTGATCCAAAATATTCCTCTTCCATCGATAGAGGTCATCATAATGGTGATGATACTACTTACAAGTATGGGGGACAGCAGTTGCACTGGTCAGGACCCTGGCCAAGCAATCTCAGGCCTCAGACTTGCATTCTGATCCCTAATAGCTGCCCTGCAGCATTTGGGGTCCATAGTGCTATACCAGGAGTCCAATAAAACCCTAGATTCCTGAACACCCCAACATTGTACCTTAAAGAGCACACCTTCCTCCATGACACCCATATCCACGTTCAAGATCAGGGTCCAAGGAATACTGTGAAATTCCCACCTATTACCCTTTAAATAGGATGCATTTCAGCCATTGTGTATCATACTGTAAATTTCAAAAAAGTTATGCATCTCTTAGCATCATGCAAACTGGAACAACCCATGTTTAAGCGAAGCTTCGCAACATGCAAATATGAAAAGACTATTAACCATGTTTAAGCGATGATTAGCATTGTGCACCTTTTCTAAACTTAACAATAATTGCATTTAAAGTGAAATGATTCTTCACTGACCTGACACAGTTTCACAGCAGTATATGTAAAAGGTATCACTGCCCAGGACCTACTACACTGTAGGTCATGACTTAACCTATCTAGCCACTGGAATAGTGAAGGGCACTCATGTATCTTCAGATATACTGTGAAGGTGCCACTGTAAGCGCAGTGCAGCTTCTCTGCATGGGTTTGCACATTGCTATGCAATGCACACATGCAACAATTGAATGCATACGTTTTTTATATTTAGATGTCTGGTGTATGTCTAATGCATGGGTGCACAGAGCTAAGCATACCTAATTATGCGGCGCTTCATGCAAACATGCACAAAAAAATAAAAAAAAATAAATAAAATTTGAATGCATCCAGTTTCTATTTTTAGACATCTGATGTATGTCTAATGCATGGATACGCAGAATTAAACATAGCTAAATAACATGCCAAATAAATTAAAAAAAATATATTAAAATTAAATTAGTTAAGCGCTTTTGTTCAATACAGAAATTCCTCAGAACTAATAACCACACTCACCCCCTACTATTTAAATGTACAACAACCAATCCATACACTTCTTTATTAGTCACATGTTCCTAATTAATGAACATAATTAAAACCAAGAGAAATTCCATTTTCAACTAACAAACAATCACATTCCATAGTGCTTCAATTTTAAAACAGGGACCAAGGAACAACTATCATTTTGCCTAAGCCAGGTGGAAATGTGGCATTTAACCTTATTTGCCATTTTAGTTCCTTAAGGTTCAAGTGTTCATCTATAATTCATCCCTGAGGATCCATTTTTATATAATCAATAACCATAATCCAAAATTATGAGTAGGATATGCTGATATATGCTTAAACAGTGCACTAGTGTGTTTTTCCTTTTTTTATATCCGAAAGATGTTCATACATTCTGCCCCTCAACCTCCTTGAGGTTTTTCCCACATAATATGCTGGACAGTATGCACACTGAGCTAAATAAACCACATTCCGTGTCTTACAATGAAAATGTCCCCTGATTTTATATTGTACCCCATTAACACAGAATTTGTCACTTTCTATAATATACTTACATAGGGTACAGACACCACATTTAACAGTGCCTTCTCTACCCCTAAGATGGTGGGAAATTCTTTTATTTTCCAAAAGGTACTTAAAAGCTTTATCTTTTTTATATACAAGAACAGAGGAATTTCCTATCTTGTTTAGTAAATGTGGGTCAATCAGAAATAATCTCCAATTTCTTTTAATAATTTCCATAATAGTCAAACTATCCAAAGTATAGGTGATAATAAATGTAGTCTTATCCAAATTATACTTCCTATTAACTAAGCCCCTATTGTCATTTGCCCCCCTTTCATTATTATTAACGATAGGGGTATAAACACCCAAACAAATAAAGAAGTGCATGGATTGGTTGTTGTACATTTAAATAGTGGAGGTTGAGTGTGTTTATTAGTTCTGAGGAAGTTCTGCATCGAATGAAAGCACTTAACTAACTGAATTTTAATAAATTACTTTTTTATTTACTTGGCAGTCCCAGTGCTGGTTCCAATCTGTCTGTGTGTATTTATACAGTTTGTGCTTTTTGGTTCACAGATAGCTAAATAACGTGCTGCATCATGCAAAAATGCTCATAAAGTAAAAAAAAATATTAAAATAAATCAAAATTAGTGAAATAAATTGTCTTGTACCCCTTTTAGTCAGCTTAATGGGCTGACAGGTATATGGCTGTGTCGTCAATCTTACACGGATTCAATATCCCTGTTACTCGTACCTCCCTTAGGAGCGCCACACCATTAATATGCATAGTGCACTGCCGAGGGAAAGGTCACGGCCGTGTACACGGATACATTCCATGTAGGCTATACACAGAGCCTACATGGACTTTATTGAGTCCTGGGAAACAACTAGGGTTGATGAGGCAATAGGGCAACTAAAGAGCAATTACAGAAGAGTCATCCAAGTGCATAAGATGTAGGACAGGGCATTTTGTAGGAAGAGTTCATTGCATATTTAAAAAAAAACAGACGAATGGAGAAAAGAGTAAAGTGACATAAGAAACATGAAGCAAGTACAGATGTCAAATGTACTACAGACTAGGGATGAGTGTTCATAGCTTTGTGTAGGATAGCTTCATATTTTATTTTTATAATCATTTGTTATCATTGAACTAAAAGAATAGATTGTAACCATAGGAATACTTAACAAGAGTTATATGGTTGTCAGTGTAACTTAAATAAAGTTTGTACAAATAGTCTAATGCAACACAAAAGGTAAACCATGTATGTGGACTTCACAATCTGTAAAACAGAGAATGGCTACTGAATAAAATTTTCTTTCTGAAAAAAAGGCAGTTTTGTTAAATTTGTGTTCATGAATGCATTGCCACCGAACATTTCTGGCTGTATATTTCCTATTTGTGTAACTTTCATCACATCAGTGAAATTTCACCCCCCACCACCACCACCAGCACACATACACATAAACATACACACATGCGCGCGCGCATGCACACACACACACACACACACACACACACACACACACACACACACACACACGCACACGCACACGCACACGCACACACACACACACACAGCTCTTTTAGATTAAAATCATCCCTGAGTTTGCTGCACCTTGGAAAAAGAAAACACTTCAGGTCATTAAGTCACTGAGATCTCAAGTGGGAAATGGTCATTTCATTTCTGGTTTTACCATATCATTTCTCTGCATTCAGTTAAATACATTCTAAAAAGTGTTATTAAACAATTTCAGAAAACAAATCCACTGCAAAAGTTTATTTTAACCAATCACACCTTTTTCCTTTTCATGCATTGCAACTTAACCCAGTCTCTGACCTTCTTTTCCATTTTGTCAAACTTTACTACTCAGTTTTTCATCTGTTCCTTTGCCTCATCAAACTGTATAGTGAATAACTTTGCTGAAGTGTCTCTAAAAATAGTACTATTGATTGCAAAACATCCAGGCCTACCGTACAAACTCCTGTTTTCTTTTCCTGCTTAAACACATCTCCTCTTTCTTCATAACTGTTAACAATCATTACCACCACCTTCATCCTCTCCTTATCTTTAATCAAACTATAGCTGTTATCTGTGTATCTACAGACATTATTCTTCTTAAATCATTCATTACAAGTTGAATAAGTGCAGTAATTAAAATGTCTTTTGAATATTTATTAAAATAAAGAATATTCAAAGTCTGTCTCGCTTCTTTTGTAACATAAAAGGTTAACTTGGCCTCCACTGGTGGCACATAAGGATGGGGTCCTGACTAGCCAACCAGAGTCTGAGCAGTGATTTGGGGGAGGGGCTTGACCATGCAGGTGGGGAGAATAGATATGCCTATTATGTGAGGGAAGATGGATGTGCACCTGAGGGCACATGCATGTGGTTGAGTTTCCTGGTAGATACCATAGTGCTAAGGGTAGTGCTTAATTAGGGGAAACAAAAAAACTGTCTTTTATGACTGTCTTAATGATGGTCCCTCCACACCATCCTTTGCCTTTGGTGATGGGAGGAATTTATGGGCTGATCAGTTGGGGGAGATCTGACCAAGTGGTTGGGAGACTGCTGTTGACTGGCAGGCAATCGAAGCAAAATAATGGAAAAGAAAAAAAAACTTAAAAATCTGTAGCCTATTGCCCATCTACTCTTTCTGTTAAGATTGATACTGTTATGTATGCATGCTATTAATCAAATGCTTAGGAACATCCTCCTGTCTAATAACGTCACAGTAAAGTATGATATGATGGTTCACTATCACAATCATGAAACCCATAGTCCTAAAACCTTAATATTGAAAGATCTCAATTCTGAAGACCACAACATCGAACTCTCAAACTTGCCCCTCTTGCAGAACCCATGTTACCACTCGTTCCTTGGTTCACACTAGTAGCAGAATTCAGTATTCAAGATTTGTAGACATTGTGGTCCTCAGCATTTTGATCCTTCATATTACGGTTTCAAGATTTTGGGGTTTCAAGCATGTGGGCTTCAGGACAGGATTGCTATAGTAAACCAGTTTGATACACCCTATCAAAAGCTTGCTTCTGATCCATCAAAATCAAATAACCAGAAAGATGTCATGCTGCTCCTTCACAGAAAAATGTGATCTAATGAAATATGTAATTATCCTTTCTTTAACTCCACATGATTGCTACAGTATAACACAGTGGCATATTTACTTGGGGGAAGCACCATTTGTGCTTTCCTCTCAATTTTACCACTTGTTACAGCGTATTTTATTCTTAATATCTCTGTGTCAAAATTGTTTTTTGTAAGTGTATTCTGACGTTTGATTGGACTGACAGGATCAGTTACTTGTCAGGTGATCCTGACAGTCCAATGATATTCAGGAGTCACTCTGCCAGGTCAGGGTCCATAATTAGTGGCAGCATGGTTAATATAGTCCATGAGTGACAAGCAATGCTTTTGTGGCTGTATAAAACAGAATTTGCTAAATGTGTAATACCTGTACCATTGATAGTGAGGCAGGCTTGGGTAAGAAATTTCAGGCATATGTGCCAAAAACTTTGTAAAGAGTCTCATTGTTTGCAAAGACTCTCTGAGCTGTGTGACACTCATAGATTATTGTGTGACATAATCAGGCATACATCCATTTGCCTCAGATGTCCATGATTTTTCAGAACATCCCTGATTTTACCTCTAATTTTTGTCCCTTGTATTTTGTATCTTTTAAATCACTGATCATTATAGTCAGTCAACAATATCAGACATTAATTTCATACTTCCTGTTCAGGAAATACATGTTGATGTAAAGCCTGTTGTTTTTGACATACTTGTTTGCTTATTACTACAAGTGCACACATCTCTCACAAACATACATGTGCATACATGAAAAGAGATGGAGAGCTTGCCTAATGGCCCCCTTTCAGCCACAAAGAAGGTAAGAGGCATATTAGATACATACAAAGGAAATGTAGACTGGTGGACTAGGTATCCAAGGCAGGGACTGTCTGTGAATGAAATAGACTGACTCCAATGTTGTGATCAAGTTAAATAGTTCTTAATCTGGCTTTGCAGGATTGGTGTAAATGTGTATAAAGTAAGTGGCTAATGGATGTGGAAGCTATGTATAAAAGTGACACCCATACTGCTGTTTGATTACAGTTTAAGAGTCACAGATCTGGCTTGCCAGAAGCAGAGTCAGATAATATATTGTATTTGTTGTAATCTATGTAAAAAGATTGTTGCTATGCACATATGTGCCTCTTTGGGTGGAGTATTGTTGCAGTGTATCTAACAGCAACAAGTTATACTTAATTTCTTTCATGTTTTTGAACCTCAGCATTATAAAAGATAAGTGTCTATCTTTGGAGGACTGGGCAGGATGTATATTAAAACAACCACTCATCGGTATATTGGTACAGCGAGCAGTGTTCCTATCTCACTGCACATGGTTCACAGGGTGAGTTCTAAGCTGTGAGCCTTTCTGTGTGGAATCTGCATGTCGTTCCACACATCCTGGTGGTCTGGTTTCTTTCAACACCCAAAAGGCATGCCATAGGTAAAATTATTGTGTGTGTGTGTGTGTGTGTGTGTGTGTGTGTGTGTGTGTGTGTGTGTGTGTGTGTGTGTGTGTGTGTGTGTGTGTGTGTGCAAGCTCACATCTTATGACAGACCTCACTTGTCAGGAGCTGGAGACAGTGTGGTCATTATTTTCTTAACTCATCTCACAATCAGACTTCAAGGGTTTCTACAGAAGGTCACTATAGCTTGCCTAGAGGCATTACACTGTAGTAACGTGTTGGAATACATCACTGAGATCATTATTTCATTTAATTTTCTTCACAATCAGGCATGTCTACAGACAACTATCATTTGGAGGTAGGGGTAAGGAGGAATGCTATGTGTATGTGTCTGACAACATCAAGTTGAAACATGCTTTGTTGGCATTTGATTTCTTCAATTTTATCAGAGTCTGACTTCAGAGAGGTATGCAGAGGGTGGCTGTCTTTTGGGGGGTAAGCATGAGGAAGCATGCTGCATACATTTATCACAGAGTAAAAAAAAATACAAGGAAACTGGGCCCAGTGGCCTTTTATGCCTTGCCTGTGCTCCCCCTTAGACCTTACTTCCCTTTTCAGGCAGCAACAGGCCAGTCATGTCATGGATACATTTGAAGATACCCATCCACTTGCCTAGCTACTTTCTGAAGAAAGAAAGTAGATCAAATTGCTTAATTTGAAGTGGAAGTTTGTCCCAGAGACGAGAGTAAGCATTCTGTGACAAATTTGTCTCTCCACCATGTTTTGTTTATTTGTTAAAGCAGGTTTAGAACCCTGGTTGTAGTGCTACTGAGACTGTTTAATTTGTAGAGATACAAGAGATGTTGTACTTCAGATCCTTAATGGCCTGAAAGGTAAGGCACAAGCTGCCCCTAATGAGTCTATAAGACACTGAATACAGGGACAGGGCTTCCAGACTCTCCTGATAGTTCTTGTCTTTCATCTTTTTTGGTTAAAAACCTCTCTCTGGGGTCTTTCCAGTTGCTTGAAATGCCTAATAAGATCCATCCCAAAGGGTGCATTATATTTCATGCTAGGTCTGCTCAATGTGGAGTATAACGGTGTAAGAACTTTTTTGGCTCTACATGGTATACCCTCTGCAATCAGCTGTGCCAAGTAAAAGGATTTTCTAACCATTGTTGCAACATAATGGTCAAAGTCAAGGGAAATATCCACTCACGTTCCAAGGCCTTTCACAACATTTTCTTTTTGAAATGGGTATGCTCTATACTATAAGATGGCTGGAGGGGTTGTTTACCAAATGCAATATTGCATCTTTTAGCATTTGGTTTTAACCATTTCTTGAGTGGTGACCATTTGAAATGTTGGGAATCGCTGACTGAATGGCCAAAAAATGGTCTTGCATATTTCAAGGGATATTCCCTTTTCCCTGAGGTATAGCAATCTTGGAGTTAATATATATAAGTTCAGGAGTGGGGTGTTTGCTCCCCATGTCAGAGTGATGTGCAGGGGGGCTTCCCCCTGCAAAAAAGAAGTTAAAAAGAAAAGAGGGATGTCCAACATTCAGTCTTCTTCTGTATCGTTGATCTTTTTTTTCAGAATGTCAGCACTTGGCATTTGGAGTTCAGTCGTTTCAAGAGGGAGCCTTTTTGTGGACCTGTTTTTAACATGCATTAGTTCAAACTTCTGCATATTAGATGATGAGCTTAGGATGGCACCTAGTTTACAGTTATCTGCAAACTTGGTTAACCAGAGATCCCCATTTGTAATTTGGAGCTCTGTGAAGCTGATGCCAAATAGTATTGATCCAAGCATAGAACCCTGATGAACACCAGTGGTCATCTTCATGTCCTCAGAGGATGTATCTGCCATGCTACATGGATTCTATCCTTCAGCCACTTAGCTATCCATCTAACTAAGTAGGGATCAATCTGGAGATCATTTTACTTATTTATTATGCTGGCATGTGGGATGGTATCAAATGCTTTAGCTAAGTCAACGTATGCTATATGGACAGCATGACAATTGTCCATGACTTGTATTATTCTCTCAAGGTTTACCAAAATAATTAGACAGAATCTACCATTAACAAAGGTGAACTGCTGAATGGGGTCACATCCACTTGATTTTCTTTTAAATCATAATCAGGTCATGTTATAATTAATATGTTCCATGGCTTTCCAGAAGAGATTAATAGGTTCATAGGTTCATAGGTTGGCACTAGGCTATCGGCCCTAGGGCCTATACAAGCCTAGCCATAAAAATACCCTGGCTATTTCTTCCCACAGTATTTACTTCCCTGGACCCCTGTCAAGCAGGGCAACTGACGTGATACCCGGTGTGAATTTCCTATCTCCCATCCAATCATCAAAGTTCCTTTTGAAGAGGGCCAAAGAGGCGCTCTGCTTGACATGTATGGGCAGTATATTCCAGAGTCTGGGGAGTCTCTGGGTCAGGAACCTATCCCTCCAGCATGTTTTGTTCATTGTGATGACAAGGTTTAGATCCCTGGAGCATGTGTCTCTGAAGGACTGGGATTTCTTTAAGTGTAGCATGTCCAACAGCTCTGGGTTTGACATGGCTTTGTATGTTAAGCAGATATCACCTCTGAGTAGACGATATGCAAGTATAGGTGGAGATTTTTTAGACGGTCAGCATAGGGCATCTTATTTAGGCCTGTGATTCTTTTAGTGAAGTATTTCTGCGGCCTTTCCAGTTGTTGCAGATGTCTTGAGAGGTACATACCAAATGGGTTGTTGTATTCTATAATGGGTCTAATGAGGGATGAGTACAGTGGGACAATGACCTCCTTTTTTCTGGATGAAAAGCCCTTAGTGATGAGGTGTGCCACATAGAAGGATTTCCTGACTGTTGTGGCAATGTGGTTATCGAAGGTGAAACCACTGTCCACCTGTATCCCTAAGTCTCTTATCACACTTTCGGTTTTTAGTGTACTGCCACCTATGTGGTAATTCACAGGTACATGTTTTTTAACAAAGGGGGTAACTATAAGTTTCTTGGCATTGAGCTTGAGCCCATGGCTCTGGCACCAAGCATCTGTTTCTGTAAGGCCCTTTTGTAGAATATCCACATCATTTGGGTATTCAATAATGGCTCCCAGTTTGCAGTCATCTGCATACTTTGTTAGCCAGAGCCTTAGTGTTGGCCTGTACTTCAGAGAAGTAGATGCCAAACAAGAGCAGTCGCAGGACTGAACCTTGAGGTACTCCACTTGTCACTTGTCTGCAGCTGGATTTGGAGTCAGCTACTTTTACAGTGTGGGTTCTGTCAGTAAGCCAGTTGGCAACCCATCAAGTGATGTAGGGAATAATGCCCAGCTTAGTAAGTTTATCTATGATTCCAGAGTGGGCGATGGTGTCGAAGGCCTTGGTGAGGTCCGGATAGTCTGTGTGGACCACCTTACCCTTGTCCACGGCTCTGGAGACTAATTTGAAGAAGTCAATCAGGTTCAGGAGACAAGATCAGCCCTTCATGAACCCAAACTCCATGGGGTCCAGTGTTTGAAGGTTGCCAATGTCTTTGTTTATAAGTTCCATGATAATACATTCCATGGCCTTGCAGATCAGGCTCGTCAGACTGATGGGGCAGTAGTTCCCGGGATCCAAGGTGGATCCCCCCTTGTGCAGTGGGATAACTCTAGCTGTGCACCACTCAGTGGGCACGAATCAGGCTAGTGAGTGTGTAGTTTCCAGGGTCATGTTAGGGCCACCCTTGTGAAGTGGTATCACAACAGCTCCACAACATACCTTGAGAAGATAACCAGTGGCTAAGCTTAGGTTGACTTGGTTAGGGAGTGGGATCCATTAGTGCATATTCTGTATTGTTTAACAGGCAGTGAGGTATATTATCAGGTCCCATGGAGGATGCATTTTTTTTGTTCTACACAGTAGTAGGGGGTTTGAGATTCTGTTGGATATGTGGGTTTTGCATAGCTGTTTCTTGTGTGAAAGTTGCACTGAATTTGTTAGATGGGTTATCCGTGATATCCAGTGGGTCCAAGTTGTAGTCCCATTTTGAATAAGACCTAAGCAACACTAGGTATTGTTCCTTAGTTTCTTAAGGTAAGTAAAGAAGGATTTGTAATTGTCTTTAGCTTCCAATACCAGACTACGTGTATGGGATGCCATTTCTTCATGGTGTTTTTCAGTTCCTTTGATAATTTCTTAACGTTAATCTTGATTTGTGGATCTTTTATTTTGCTATATAATTTATGAAGACTTTTCCTTTTATTGTACTTTTTTCAAAGTAAAACGAAAAGTGACAGGACACTGCTGTAAACCAAAAACATTTAATAAAACACAATCCTTAAAACACAATCCTTAAAACACAATGTAAGCGCTTTCGGGTTACACCCTTCATCAGACATCTAACAATTAACAGACACCATATTTAAATTATACAGCTTCCAATAAAATTCAATGAAAAACCCGCCTATTCAAAAGGGTGGGTTTTACAGGTATGACATCATTAAGACCAGGTGGTCTGTGTGCCATTAGTTCTATTATCCATCTTGTTTCAGCCAATGCTGTATGCAATTTTATGCCCCCCCCCCCCTTTTACTCAATCTGATGTTAACAATAACTCTAAATAAAAAGCTATGTGTGGGATGTTCTCGGACATGCTTAAAAAGGGCATTATTTACATCTTCATTCCTAATGCTACCAAGGTGTTGCAAAATTCTTACTTTGAACATGTTGTTCGTCATCCCTACATAAAAACTGGGGCAGTTTTTACACTCAGCCAAATAGACTACATTATTGGTCCTACAAGTGGCCTTACCCTTGAAGCTAAAGATTTTGCATACAGCATTGGCTGAAACAAGATGAATAATAGAACTAATGGCACACAGACCACCTGGTCTTAATGATGTCATACCTGTAAAACCCACCCTTTTGAATAGGCGGGTTTTTCATTGAATTTTATTGGAAGCTGTATAATTTAAATATGGTGTCTGTTAATTGTTAGATGTCTGATGAAGGGTGTAACCCGAAAGCGCTTACATTGTGTTTTAAGGATTGTGTTTTATTAAATGTTTTTGGTTTACAGCAGTGTCCTGTCACTTTTCGTTTTACTTTGGATTTCAGTTTAAGGACACAGGACTTTAGCAAGGCGTGAGGATTTTGTCTTTATTGTACTTTTTTCATACATGTGGACCACCAAGTTAGTTTATTCTTAAAACTCCCATTTTGTTCGGATCTGGTAGGGGCTGCCAAGTCAATGCATTTATTCGGGTTAGTTTTAACCCATTTTTGAGTACCACGTTTTGACATGTGTGAAATCAGATTGGACCTTCTGCAAATCAGTAGCTGCTTACTATGTCAGTATTGTGGCTAATATGATAAACATGAATTTTGAGACTGCATCAAAGAATTGTAGAAGATTAATGCATTTGAAATCTTTGAATACTGTGATGTTTATATCAGATGATTTGGGGACTCTGAAAAGATTACCAGTTTGTGACTGGATTTAACTGCAAAAAGATATCAAGTGCATAATACATATCAATATCATACTGGTAAGGAACAGGTCAGGAATATTTTGCCTTCTAGTGATTTCTTTGATAATTTGGTCCAGGAGGTTTTTGTTTATAAAATCAAAGAATTTTGGGGCATAACTGACAGTTAAGGTATAAGTATCCCAGTTTACCACCAGGTAACTTGATTTTCTGGGAGCAATGGGTGGATCTTTCAACATGCAATGATCTAATAACTGGCCCTGATTAGTGGGATTTGGATCTCAATCAGATCTGTTTTGGGGTCGCTAGGGATCTGCCTTGAGGTAATATAGTTTTTAACAGATATGTATACTCCACCTCAGTTACCATTGGGTCTAAATGTGTGCTTAGGGGCAAAACACTGGTATAGAATGAGTGTTTTCTGCACTTTTAAACCAAATTTGTGTAATAACACACACATGCATGTGGTCTAAATGTAGCAGGGTCTCAAGATCAGACAATTTGTTATTTAGACTCCTAGCATGGAGCAGAGTCATTTTGATGTGGTCTAGTGCTCGATTTTTTTGTGTGTTAGATAGGGAGATTCTTTAGCTTGACTCTGTATGTGGAAGCCCTAGAATGAAAGGTGCAAGCCATCTTTGGCACTGCAAGTATAACTGTCTACTCTTCCCATGCTGACACATATTGGATCCCCATAGAATGGCATTGACTATGTAGCTAATTGCTGAAGCCATTCATCTTTTCCCTGTACTTAAGATCATTCGTGGAGAAGGAAGGATTCCACTCAAAATCAAGGTCTCACCTGTATTTGCAACATGCATGGAGAGTTCATGTCTTTCTCTGTACACCCCTCAGGGTTTTATGCGCCAAGTGATATGGATCATTGCCATATCATAATCAAATTTGCTTGGCTTAAGCTGCCTTAGGTCCCTTGATATATTGGAAAACATAGGTCCTAAAAGGCAACTCACTGTCGCCTTCTCTTTATCTAGCCTCATGAGAGTTAAGTCAGTGTATCTGACAATGGAATCACCAATCACTAGTATAAACACACTAGATTTGGAGTGATTTACTGCCTTGTGACCCTTTACTGTGATAGTGCTAATAGGTGTGGTAGCATTTCATGTATATTGAGCCTTAGATTTATTGGGTCATGGAAGTTTCGGCAGGGACTTTTTTACAGCATTAGCATATGATGGTTTGCTGTCTGGTTGTGTGGAATGTCATGGTGGTGTACATTGCTCACAGGTAGTGTTTGTGAGAAGAAGACCTGAAATTTAGCTAAGTGCTTGAATGACAGCAACAAATTGAAATCTATGAATGTGGCCATTTGTTCTTTCACTTTCATCCCAATCTAATACTGTAGGAGTGCATAGAAGGTGACTATATTTTTGTGGAGAGTAGGGAGGCAGGCACTATTTCCAGATATGATTTACATATCATCTTGTCTCTTCACTTTATTGGGTAATACTATTTTTGCCAGCTTTGAACATCAAGCCTTGGTGCCAACTTTCCTTGAAAGGAAATGACAGTGACTTTCTTTTCTTAGTCAAAATTTTTGTTCACATCATCATCAGATCAACAAGGCTGGGAAAAAAGCTTTAAATACAGCTCAGATTTTCTAGAACCCCACAGCTTCTGAGGCCTCGGATCCTTAGATTGATTCAATTATTTTAATGCAGTATTGGCCAGTTATAGTAATTTATTTAACATTTGTTTACGTGGAAAGTTTGACTTGGAATGAAGCCAATTTTCAGTGGAGACCCAGGGAGAAATGCTCCAAACATGTCTTTGTAATGTGGAAGGAAACCTGAGCACCTGGAGGAAAACCACACGAGTGCAGGGAGGACATGCAGACTCTTCACAGAAGGCACCCCAGCCAAGAATCGAACCCGAGAACCTTTTGCTGTGAGACGATAAAGCTACCACTGCACCACTGTGGCATATGTGTGTGTGTATATATATATATATATATATATATATATATATATATATATATATATATATATATATATATATATATATATATATATATATATATATATATATATATATATATATATATAATATTAGTAGTAGTATTAATTAATTATTATTAATATTATTAGTATTATAGTATTATTATATATATATATATATATATATATATATATATATATATATATAATATTACAGTATGTTGAAAGGATGCAAGAAAAACGGAAGAGCAATATAAAAACATATGAGATACACATTATCCACATGGTGAGAAGAGCCTGGAGGAGGGGATTAAGCAAGGTAAGCAACAATTATTACCATGGGCTGGAATTAATACCTCTTGTTAGGAATTGGTCTTATGACCTTAATGTCTGTATGAAATGTACTCAGTTTCTGCAATTCAGTATTCACAGTTTCACATGTGCATTTTTAAATATACAGAAAATAAAAAGAAAATGAGGGCTGAATGTACCTAGAAGTAGAACTATGTAGTACTGAATGACCGCTGACCATGATAGCTATCTAAATGCTTTAGCCAAAATCGCCATAAATCCAGACACTTTTGTACTAAGTGACTTTAATGATACATTTATAAGCTTACTGACCTACACCACCAATAGTAAACATTTACAATGCCTTCATGACTTTATACTTGATAACACCCTTGAACAAATAGATAACCCTCCTAAAAGGGGCCCCAATATCCTTGACCTAATCCTCACTATTATAACCCATTATTGCACACCTTCTTCTTTAAATCAGACCATAAATTCACAGCCTTGTCCTTTAAAACCAAAGTCACTTCCCTTTACAAATACGTTGTATTTCAGAACTTCTCAAAAGCCCATTTTCTACAACTATTAAATAACCTAAGTAAATTCAGGTATGAACCTCCCCTACGGACACCACTGTCAGAGATGTATGCTACCTCCATTGTTTACTCACACTTACATAGTTATATTGACAAGGCAGTCCCTATCTGAGGCAAATAAATAATGAAATTTAGAAACAAGCCACTATGGTGGAATACCTGTATAAATCAATTATAAAACAACAGGAATCATTTTCTTAATATTTACAATAATTCTCATCCTACCCACACTAAGAGAGCAGTTAAGCAAGTTAGCAATGACCTTAAGGATGCCATTGGGAAGCTTAAAGCTGAATATGACCTAAAATAGCCTCTGGCCCCAACTCTCAACAGTGTTCTGAGCTTGTCCACAACAATATTACCCATCCAAATGTTAAGGAAATAGTTAATATCCCAGCTGATAAATTCAATGCTAGTTTTACTCCATCAAAAGATACAGCTATTACATGGATACCATAGTCCTAGCCTCCCTCTATAAGCATTATGGAACAAGTCCTCCTAGCTCTTTCAAAAGCTAAGAACATTTCATCCATGGGATGAAAATTCCTCTTAAATAAATTATTAACCTTCCTACCATGGGGTCCCATAATATACCAGGTTTTATTAAAACCAATTATGGCTTATTTGAACCCTTGTTCAAGGGTGTTATCAACCCTTCATGCCATGAAACAAAGATCTTTCCATGGGTTACATTATCAATGCCTGGAAAACTGCCACTTCAATGCTTTTACATAAGAGTGACTCATGTACTATCCCAGTAAACTACAAACACATCAAACAGGACACATCATTTCTGACTTCATAGATATGGATATTCAAAACCTCTTAGCTCTAGACCCATATCAATTTAACTTTGTTAAAGGCAGCTCCTGCATCCTTAAACTTGTTAAGTTCTTTGAAAATTTCAAAGAAGTACTGCATTCTGGCTATACAGTACATACAGCTTATCTTGATCTGGTTAATGTATGTGATACTATTCCCCATACAGGTTTTATAGACAAACTTGCAAGAAAATTATTTCATATGTTGTGTGCTGGAGAACCAATTGATTAACTAACAGAACCCACATAATTAGAACTGCAGGTGTTGGATATAAGTAAATTATATGTCTGTATGTTTAATATGTGATTTTCTAACTGCAGTCAGAAGACAGGCTGACACGGGATACTTCTGCAAAACTAGGCATCCTTCAATTTGAATTGAATGCACAATACTTATTCTGATACATCAAGGGAAGGAAGCAGTTCATAGAGTACATGAGAAGAATTTCTGGGACGCTCATTTCTGATAAGGACTAGCAACATATTTGCCTCTATTTGTAAATAACGTAGCTACCTCATAGTAGGTTCTCCTTAGTTATCTGCTTATAAAAATGCGTGCATTCCCTGCTTTCATTGATAATCAGTATGTAATCTGCCTGCTTGCTATCTGTATGGAAGTGTTGCCCAATACCTGTGCAAAAATAAAGTTGCTGTTTTTTTCCTCTTAAGAATCATCTGCTATTACTGATTATCCAGCACAGTTACCATTTCTGAAAGTAAAAATGTTACCAGAAGCCTACCGTAGAACTCAGGGTTGGACTCACTCCTTTTTGAGATCTATTTCTAAAATCTTCAAGACAATGGCCCTAGAGTATAGTTATCAAAGTTTACAGATGACTATAAAATGGAGTTGTTATTCATTTATTCTCCGGTACACAGTTGCTCCAGCAACTGTGTACCAGAGGATAAATGAATAACAACTCCCATTTATAGTCATCTGTAAACTTTGATTGCAGAGGACAGGAAGAAATGGAAACAGTTGATCTGCTGTGGCGACCCCTAACAGGAGCAGCCGAAAGAAGAAGAAGAAGAAGACACAGTTGCTCCAGCAAGAGTTGAACTGTGCCAAAATTCAGTGTAAAGAAAATTATCTCAAACTAAATGCAAACAAAGTAGTATATCCCAAATGAGTAAGCAAAATATTTCTGCAACTTCCCACCTATACAACGCATTCTTCCAAACAGACATTATCATCAGAGCTAGACACCTTTGCTGATAACTCCTTGTCTTTTGATCATTGTGTCTCCACAGTAGTTAGAAAATCCTTTCATCTGGCCCAGCTAATACCCAAGGGTCTGCTCTTTCGATCAAAAGATGCCTTACTTCCCCTCTAATTATTACTCATAAAACCTATTAGTGAATATAATCCCCACTTTTGTATGTATGTGTAGAAACATATATCTCATTTTGGGAAACCTCAAACATACTTAACTAGAAAGATCACTGTCTTCAAGAACTGTAGTTATAGCAACAGATGTTCAGCCCTCTGTACTCAATCACTTCTAGATTCCTCTGTGGCAATCTATGTCTAACCCTTCATGCAATGAGAGATTACACCTTCCATAATACTTTCACAGAATAAACAGCTCCTTAACTACTTGAATAAAGGACCTGAACTTATATTAGTAAATTAATAACACAAGATGGTGTGATAGATTCATATCCCACTGCATTCCCTGCCTCTGGAACAAACTTTTGCTACATGTCAAACTAGTGTCCTTTCCACCTTCAAGGAAAATCCTGACCACTGGATGGGGAGTCACAAACTCTCCCTATGTCTATCATGTGTTACCCTCCTTGAAGCAGGAGGAAACTTCTGAGCTGTGCAACTGGATAGGATTAGAGCCGGGGCAACTGGTACGCTGGGTAATCCACTAGTGCTGGTACCCCAAACACAGAAATGATCAAAAAGAAAAACAAAAAAGTCCTCCAGAGTTGAGGACAAAGAAAAAAACTTGAGCAAAGCACTAGCTCATCCATAACTTTCCTACGGAAATGCAGCCAATATCTATACTTGCCTGACTGATATCTCTTCTACAGTGCCAGTCGTGTCTCCTAACAGCTTATATCCAGGGCAGCCACCCCCTTCACTGCATACTAGCTACAGCTTTGGATTGGCTCATAGTGGTGTGAACACTGTTTGCCTAGTATCTACCTATGAACTTATGAACTCCAATTTTTAGTGTAGTACATCCTTGCTGTCTAGCAGGAAAACCTACTGGAAATTTAGCTGACAAAATGTATGAAGTAAATAACTTGCCCATGACACTTGCTACAAATGCTGCCACAGTGAAACACCTGAATTAATCAAAAAAGTGAAAAAAACAAAGTGCCCACAAATTACCACATAGGTGGAAATCCATTAAGTACAGAAGAAGTAATTAGGGACCTGGGGACCCAAGTTGATAGCAATCTCTCATTTGACAACCACGTGGCCAAAGTGGTTAGAAAAACAATTTATATAGCCCACCTAATCATGAAGGGATTCACATCTAGATCAGGGGAGGTCATCGTGCCTCTTTACTCATCCCTCATCAGGCCCATAATTGAGTACAATGCCCCTTTTGGGATGTACCTTACCAGACACCTGCAGCAACTGGAAAGACCCCAAAAGTACCTCACCAAGAGGATCAAAGGGCTCAAACAGATGCCATATGCTGCCCGGTTAAAGAAACTCCAGCTCTACTCAGTGGCATACCGCCTGTTCAGAGGCGATCTGTGCCTGACATATAAAGCCATGTCCAACCTGGAATTAATGGACATGCTGCACCTCAGAAAATCCAAATCCCATCGAGCTACGCGCTCGAGAGACTTGAACCTCAGCACTGAAATAAATAGGACATGCTGGAGGGACAGATTCATAACCCAGAGGCTCCCTTCACTCTGGAATAAAATCCCAGTCCAGGTTAGGCAGAGTCCCTCATTGACTCTCTTCAAGAGGAATCTTGATGAGTGGATGGGAGATCGTAGGTTTACCCCGGGTATCACTTCTGTGTCACTGTTAGATAGAGGCACAGTATACTAGCCTCGAAAAAGGGCATAGCAAAACAAATTTAAAATGGGTGGCGAAAGCCAAACACATTCTGGCTAGGCTTATAAATGCCCTAGGGCAGATAGCCTAGTATGAACCTATGAACCTATGAACCTAAGTAATTTTTAGCTGACAAATTGGCACCTGATTGCCTATATTCCCTAGCTACAGTTGAATATATGAGTGTTTAGATTCATAAAAATATATTTTGTAGCAGATAGCAGCATAAGTCCAGAGTTTGTTTTTTTTTCTTTCAGAAAGCTTTGATTTATAAGCCAACATACTGGGATAGACAGATAGATAGATAGATAGATAGATAGATAGATAGATAGATAGATAGATAGACAGACAGATAGATTTAAATATCTGCTCTGTCTGGTTATATATGTATATACATATACATCAACTGTGTATACATTCATAGATAGGCCATCATGTTTGTCTTTCGGCTTTTCCCGGTTAGGGGTCACCACAGCGGAACTCCGTTCCACTAATGATTGGCAGTAGATTTTCATGAACGCCAAGGTGCCAGCTCAATGTCCAACCTTCAACGAAGGCACGCCCATTTACGCCTGTCTTTCAAATGCCACCCAACTGCAGGGAGGACATGCAGACTCCACACAGAAGGCACTCCCCACACTCCAGCCGAGAATCGAATGGGAGAACCTCTTGCTGTGAGGCAACAACGCTACCGCTGCACCACCGCGGCATATATAGATAGGCCATCGTAAGAACGGGAATAATTTCTGTTAACTTCAGAGATTATTTTATTAGCAGTGTTGAATCCCCACTTTAAATATGCATTCATGATGAGTGCAACAGAAGGAGGGTTATAGTATTTTTATCTGTACACTGAGACAAAATGGGTAGTAACTTAATCCATGAACAACAGAACATCTACGCTAGTAAACAAATCAGACATAAAAATAAATTATTTGCTTTTTAGTTTAATTGTAACTGTCCAGACAGGCTTAGGATTCCAACAGGATGTGTTTTGTAGGTTGCAAAAAAGCACAGTTTTATTCTCTAATGATAGTAACATATTTATTTATTAATTGTCTGCAGCCACCAGATCATTAGTGGAAAAAAAAAAGATTGTTGGAATCCTTTTCTGCCATTGCCTTAGGATTATCACCTTTTGACCAGTATGAGTATTTGCCTTTCACACCACATTTTCTTCTGGAAGCACATTTGTTAAGTGTATTGAAGAACTGGTAAGTGAAGTACTCCCTAGATCCAGTTATGCATTTCAGTGTCAGCAGAGAAAAACAGTTACTTCCCTTAGTAGAATCTCAAACTTCATGTAAAGACAGATTTTTGTACCTTTGAGTAGAAAACTTTGGGGATCATCATACAACTATATTGTGCCCTGGTGGCAAGGTCACTGAAAGCAGAAGATATAGATCCAGTCATCATTACAGTCTACAGTGATCTGGTAAGGATGCACTCCAGGGTATCAGAAGTACTTTGACAGGATCCACCCTTGTGAGGATGCTGCTACATGACATAATCCAAACACTGTGCTTCTAAAGTGACTTGTATCTTATAATTTACAGGCTTTTGAAATTAAATTCACCCTGGATAAAGTTCTCAGATGTGCTATTAACTGCATACATTTTTAAGATGTTTTCCAGTGGAGCAGATAGCTGGTCAAAAGTCATTTAGACATAGCCAGTTTATAATTATGTACCAGTTTGACCTTAATAATACTTTGATCACATCTGTTTATTATCTTCTCAATGTGCTACATCCAAAGAACCCATTAAGCAGTTAGATCCATAAGTAGCCACACCTCCTGCTGTTTTAACTTTATTTTATTCCTAGAGTCCACTCTTTCTGAATATTTAATGGCCTTGCAGGGAAGCACTCTGACTGAGAATACTTAACGCCTTGTTTGATATCACTGAAGCATATCCGTTTTATATCAACAGACACATGACATCAGCTCAATAAATTATCCCACAAAAGGCTGGATTCATCCAATGTTTCCCTCAAGAATGTAAACAGACACCACTACAATAAACATGAGATTCAGTCTTCCATAGTACCATTTATGGCTACAAATGCTAAAAAGATCTTCAGAAAGGAATGGCCATGTTGCCATAGTCCTTCAGGAAAGTATTTTTCTTTTACTGCCCATGGGTTGAAAAGAAGTGTTTTGCCAAGTATTGGTAGTGCATGCTTATTGTAATGGAGTGTTTGTCAATCCTTCCAAACTGTCTATATTTCTGCTAAATGTCAGTTTTGTCAAAAACTCAGCCTCCCATCTGAAGGTCCACTGACGGCAGTGTAAGCTTAAATAACCAGAAGTGATCACTTCCAAGTATCTCAGAAGATGATTAGACTTACCCAAAAGTAAATGCCCTTATTATTAAATGCTGAAAACTGAGACTAGAAAACAATCATCTCCGTGTAAATGGAGGTCTTGATAGTTTGCATGAAGATCCAGCTTGTTGATAATGCATATGATGCAAAGAACTTATTCTGATTTAATGTATAGGCAATGGCAACCATATGACTAAGTCACAGACCTCAGAAAGAGATATCAGATTAACAACAACATAAATTAATGGTGCACTTTAGGCTCTCTTCTTGTTTGTTTACCACCCGTGTCTTCTGTACAGCACCACACAAATCTGGAAACTGCCAGAATTTAAATACATCACCCCAGCCACATTCCAGCTTGGCATGAAGATCAGGTGATCTTTTACTAGAGACATAGTACTGAGCTGTCAAGCTTCCATTATGCTTTTACTGCATACTTTCCAAATAGCTGTGAAGGCCAGTTTCAGGACTGGGGTTTGAAGTCCTACAGCATACCAGAACTAAGGTGCTGTCTGGCAGATCTTATAACTCACCCCAATTTCTGTTATGTAACACCAAGATCTGAATAAAAAATAAATCTTTCCTCCTGATTGCAGAGTACTTAAGTAGGTGATGGCTATGCATTTCACCTTGCAGAATCCTCAGCTATCTCATATGCTCATACAGTAGTATTCCATGTGATAATCCTTATGCCATTTAAATAATTCCACCTTGCCAGAGATGTTCATAAGAATTTCTGGTTGAAGATATGTTACTAGAAATATGGAAAATAGAGACACATTTTAATTATAGCTTACTTTTGCACTCTGTTTTAGAAAACTAAATGTCAGAAAACCCATTAGATTTTTCCTGTCCTTTTAATTTAGTAGGATTGTTAGCATTATCATTAGGGCCTGTACTTTGCACAATATTTAAGGTTTTATCATACTCTACATCTAGGTTTCCTGCTGAATCTAAATAATTTTGTAAAATAAATAATGGCAATAATAATCAATTACAAAACTAAATAACAGTCAACCATGCTCCCAGGTGTTTGTCTTGTTTACCTGATCATATTAATCCTTTGAGACTTCCTAGTTCCACACTAATACAATGTTATGCAGAAGGAATGTTTTAATATAAACTGGTTTCAAAGTACGGAAATTATGTTTCAGTTTATCTGAGCAACAATGAATAATATGAGGCACCTTGTTTTATTTCTCTTTTTGCTATAATGCTACTGATTCAAAGTTTCCAGGGAGACCCCTCCACCCCCCAACACACACACACACACACACACACACACACACACACACACACACACACACACACACACACACACACCATATCTCTCAACCTGCAGGCATTGACAATAGGAATGATGGCCCTTGAAAAACAGAACACCTAACTAAATATCTGGACATTTAATTAGCATAAAATTTGATTACCAATTAGCAGAAAACTCTTCCCACATCCAGTAGGAATTTGAGATATTATTCAGAAACACATTTAAAAAACAGATTGAAAAATGAAAATACAAGACATCATACTTACAATATCACGAGACAGTGTAAAATCTGTAGATTTTAATGATTTATATCTCAAAATTCTACTAAACATCATTCATTTTTGATTCAGAAAAAGGGAGTTAAAAGATATGCATCCGCTCTCTTTAAATTATTGTTGCTACTTGCATGTTGGCCATGCAATGTGGTTTTCTATGTACTAGACAGCTTCAACAATCACAGGTGATTAGGGGGATTCAGAAAATTGTGTGAAGGGGTAAATCAAGCCTACAAATAGTGACATATCTCCAAAAATAGTGACACCCTAAATCAGGCCTGACAAAATAGGACAGTTGAGAGGTCTGACACACACACACACACACACACACACACACACACACACACACACACACACGCTCACATTTTCTCTCTCCCTGCCCCCCCTTCTCAAGGATCAATGCAGTGTATCTCCATCTGCACTATGCACTAAGATTGATTGACTGATTGATTTTTTCTTTTCATACACTCTTTTATTTTCCTCATACTGACTAGTTTTAAAAAAATCTGTTTTGGATAATGGGAAATAAATTATGTATTTGTTCTCTCTTCATTGGCATAGGTAGGTATTAAAGTATTGTTGCCAACATCAATATCTTATTAGTGTCTGAATATCATATATTTTAAATTCCATACTAATTCAATAAAAGGTATCACATTACCTCTGTGTTTTAGTATTTTCTCTAAGTGGACCAACACAGTATTCTTCCTTTTTATTTTATCAACTAAAAGGGTCAGTATATACATTTCTATCTCAAAATGACTTGCCAGATTCAGATGAATGACTTCTGTAGTCAAGGCCAGATCCAGCACAAGGTGATGTAGGCAGCTGCCTAGGGCCCAGTGCTGGCTGGGAGCTCAGACTCGCCATAAAAACACGAAAAAAAACACTAGAGCTCAATGAGAAAAAAAATGCTACTGCTGATTTAAGGAAAAAAAAACTCTTAGTGTGCACAGTGTAAACGTCAACATCATCCAGTCTCTCTTTCATTGACTCACAATCTGAGTCAATGGGAGGGACTTCCAGAAGTTCAAATCAGAAGCACAGCCTTTTTGCTGCTTCAGAGCAGCAGTCATTTTGGAGTTTGGTAGATTTTTTGCAATGCAGTCATTTGAAATAGGAGCAGAATATTTGCAATGCAGTGAACAGCAGTCATTTTGCAGGACCAGAACAAAACAGGAGTAGAATGAAAGCAAGTACAGGTGTGGAGTTTTTAATTTCTATACCTTAAAAGAGTGTGTGTCTGCATGTTTGTGTGTGAGAAATGCCTCTGTCTGCTTAAGGGAGATTTGACAGAGTAAAGCAGTATACCATAGGTACAGGAAGCAGTTGACTTAATCTCCCATACCAAATGCCAGTCTGCTTATCTGTCCCCCATTTTGCAGAACATCTCTGTTTTTGCCTCATATTCATGCCCTATCCTTGACCAGACAGTGCTTTGGGGCAACTAAACAGTTGGTCTAGGCTCCTCAATGATTTCCTGGACTGTAAGCAGTTATGCTGCACAGGAAGGAAATTGTAATAAAGAAGAGTATCATTGCTGTAAAAAAACTTGAAAAAAACAAAAAACATATCCTTGTTTTCCATACTTTCCTAACTAGTGTTCCAGAGTCCAGATTTTGCTGATCCCTGGGCTTTGTCTTGGTTCCTGTGTTTCTCCATTTTCCTTGTTTGGTCAGGGGGAAGTTTCTTTACTCACCAGTGAGTGGGGAGTACTGAGCTGCCTGTTTGTCCTTAGAGGAGTGGTTTAAGGCAGTAACTTGTAGTCTATTGGCCATTTTGGGTCATTTCCTGTCTTTTCCAGCCCCCTGCTATAAAGCGCGTTTTGGCGGGCTTTTCCAGCTATTGAGAACTCAGCACAGCTCCTCGTGGTGGCCAGCAGTGTTCCTCTAGCAGCAGGGACCAGAAATGACTACCTTTCCAGATTTTAAGTATTTTTCTTGGCTTTTTCGACTTTTTGTGCCTTTCGACTACTGTTTCTGCTTGTTTTATCAAAGTTTGCACTGTTTTTACTGTGTTTATAAGCTAAAACTGTTTACTGCACTTTCTAGTTTAAGTTTTGCCTAAAAGTTAAACTACAGGCTAATACACTCAAGTGTACTAGCTTTTGATAGCATTTAGTCGAAAATCATAGCATTTATTGTGTTTTCTGCTTTGCTGTAAAAAAACTTGTAATAAACAAAAAAATATCCTTGTTTTCCATACTTTCCTAACTAGTGTTCCAGAGACCAGATTTTGCTGATCCCTGGGCTTTGTCTTGGTTCCTGTGTTTCTCCATTTTCCTTGTTTGGTCAGGGGAAGTTTCTTTACTCACCAGTGAGAGTGGGGAGTACTGAGCTGCCTGTTTGTCCTTAGAGGAGTGGTTTAAGGCAGTAACTTGTAGTCTATTGGCCATTTTGGGTCATTTCCTGTCTTTTCCAGCCCCCTGCTATAAAGGGCGTTTTGGCGGGCTTTTCCAGCTATTGAGAACTCAGCACAGCTCCTCGTGGTGGCCAGCAGTGTTCCTCTAGCAGCAGAGACCAGAAAAGACTACCTTTCCAGATTTTAAGTATTTTTCTTGGCTTTTTCGACTTTTTGTGCCTTTCGACTACTGTTTCTGCTTGTTTTATCAAAGTTTGCACTGTTTTACTGTGTTTATAAGCTAAAACTGTTTACTGCACTTGCTAGTTTAAGTTTTGCCTAAAAGTTAAACTACAGGCTAATACACTCAAGTGTACTAGCTTTTGATAGCATTTAGTCGAAAATCATAGCATTTATTGTGTTTTCTGCTTTGCTGTAAAAAAACCTGAAAAAAAAAAAAATATCCTTGTTTTCCATACTTTCCTAACTAGTGTTCCAGAGACCAGATTTTGCTGATCCCTGGGCTTTGTCTTGGTTCCTGTGTTTCTCCATTTTCCTTGTTTGGTCAGGGGGAAGTTTCTTTACTCACCAGTGAGAGTGGGGAGTACTGAGCTGCCTGTTTGTCCTTAGAGGAGTGGTTTAAGGCAGTAACTTGTAGTCTATTGGCCATTTTGGGTCATTTCCTGTCTTTTCCAGCCCCTGCTATAAAGCGCATTTTGGCGGGCTTTTCCAGCTATTGAGAACTCAGCACAGCTCCTCATGGTGGCCAGCAGTGTTCCTCTAGCAGCAGAGACCAGAAAAGACTACCTTTCCAGATTTTAAGTATTTTTCTTGGCTTTTTCGACTTTTTGTGCCTTTCGACTACTGTTTCTGCTTGTTTTATCAAAGTTTGCACTGTTTTACTGTGTTTATAAGCTAAAACTGTTTACTGCACTTGCTAGTTTAAGTTTTGCCTAAAAGTTAAACTACAGGCTAATACACTCAAGTGTACTAGCTTTTGATAGCATTTAGTCGAAAATCATAGCATTTATTGTGTTTTCTGCTTTGCTGTAAAAAAACCTGGAAAAAACAAAAAAATATCCTTGTTTTCCATACTTTCCTAACTAGTGTTCCAGAGACCAGATTTTGCTGATCCCTGGGCTTTGTCTTGGTTCCTGTGTTTCTCCATTTTCCTTGTTTGGTCAGGGGGAAGTTTCTTTACTCACCAGTGAGAGTGGGGAGTACTGAGCTGCCTGTTTGTCCTTAGAGGAGTGGTTTAAGGCAGTAACTTGTAGTCTATTGGCCATTTTGGGTCATTTCCTGTCTTTTCCAGCCCCCTGCTATAAAGCGCATTTTGGCGGGCTTTTCCAGCTATTGAGAACTCAGCACAGCTCCTCATGGTGGCCAGCAGTGTTCCTCTAGCAGCAGAGACCAGAAAAGACTACCTTTCCAGATTTTAAGTATTTTTCTTGGCTTTTTCGACTTTTTGTGCCTTTCGACTACTGTTTCTGCTTGTTTTATCAAAGTTTGCACTGTTTTTACTGTGTTTATAAGCTAAAACTGTTTACTGCACTTGCTAGTTTAAGTTTTGCCTAAAAGTTAAACTACAGGCTAATACACTCAAGTGTACTAGCTTTTGATAGCATTTAGTCGAAAATCATAGCATTTATTGTGTTTTCTGCTTTGCTGTAAAAAAACTTGAAAAAAACAAAAAAAAAATATCCTTGTTTTCCATACTTTCCTAACTAGTGTTCCAGAGACCAGATTTTGCTGATCCCTGGGCTTTATCTTGGTTCCTGTGTTTCTCCATTTTCCTTGTTTGGTCAGGGGGAAGTTTCTTTACTCACCAGTGAGAGTGGGGAGTACTGAGCTGCCTGTTTGTCCTTAGAGGAGTGGTTTAAGGCAGTAACTTGTAGTCTATTGGCCATTTTGGGTCATTTCCTGCCTTTTCCAGCCCCCTGCTATAAAGCGCGTTTTAGCGCGCTTTAGCGCGAATTAGCGCGATTTAGCACGGAGTTGCCACTGTTGCACACTAGGGCAGCGCCGGTTAAGCAGGTTTAAACTATTCGGGCTACCTAAAGTCCACTCTTCAAATTTTCCCTTAAAACTACCTTCCTCGAACTATACTACTGTTCTAATCAGCGTATCCTATAACTAAAAAGATCATCTCTACTTGACTCCAAGTAGACTATTCTCTATCTGTTAAACCTAGCACTTGTTCCTACAGTACATATTACCTTGATACAGCACTCTTGTCATAGATAGTACCCCAAAAAGGCAAACCCCCATTTCTCGGTCACCCACATCCCCCGGAATCTCTTTTAAAGTTTTTTTGTCCATTCCTTCTAGCATGTCGAGGGATCAGTTGCTAGTATCCTCTCCTGCTCAGCTGGTGAACCTGGAAATATTGAGGCAATGTTACAATTGCCTCATGTACACAGACAACCCTCTCCTCCTCCCACAAAACACAAATACATGCGAGAGATGCAACTATACGGCCAAACTGGAGGCTGAGCTCTCTCAACATAGGACTGGCAAGACCAGTCAGGAGGAGAAGGTTACCACACACACTATAGACCCAGTCTCACATAGTACCATCACAACCTCAAATCATACACATAAACACACAAAGACATACTCGGAGGCTCTGATCAAAAATCTACCAAAACAGCAGAGGCCACCAAAGCAGACACCCAAACAACCACCACCTCAGAACACAACACCTGCAACACATAGACCTCACAGTCAGAGTGTCAAACAGTCACAGCCCTTAAGGCCAAACACAATGCCAGACACACTAGTCATTGGTGACTCCATAGTCAGACACACTGACGTCCCGCTCACCAGACTGAGTAAGGAGAGAGTTACAGTAAGCTGCCTGTTGGGCGCTAGAATCCGCCACATAACGCAAGCACTCAGGTCTCTCAACAGCAGGTACAAATACGACTCAGTCATTGTCCACGCTGGTGTAAACGACCTGAGACGTACCTCCTTGGACTACATGAAAAGAGACATTGAGGAGCTCTCTGATTATGTAGCCCAGGCAGGTATGACCCTGACCTTGAGCAGTATCCTACCTTCACCAAGAATGATGCCACAATACAGAGATAAGATGATCAGCTTTAACAATTGGCTTAAACTCTGGTGTCATTCAAAGGGGATCCAATGTCTGTCTGCCTGGGATGACATGCTGGACAAGCCACGCTCCGCAAGGGACAGCTTGCACCTGTCACCCCTGGGATTCCGGATATTGGCAAAGGCTCTTGCCACCCCCATAGTGCCTTTTTTAGGCAAGGCTCAAATTCTAAACCTACCACCCTAGCACACAAAAAAGGAAAAAACTAAGGGTAATGCTGCTCAATGCCAGAAGTCTAAATCTCAAAATGCACGCACTCGAGGCCCTTCTCAGTATGGAGAACATTGATGTCTGTGCTGTGACAGAAACCTGGTTCAAGGCTCCTGAGAGCACCCCAGCACTATCAGGTTTTACCTCATATCATGCTCCGCCCCAAAATCCAGACAATACCAAGAAAGGAGGGGGTATCCATATTCATCAAGGACACCCACACCTCAAGACTGGTGGCAACGCACGATGCATCGGAGACCATCCAGGTGCAATTAACCATAGGCAAGACTGCTCTGCAAATTGTAGCATGTTACAGGCCACCCTCACAAACTCAGGAACCTCACATGGCCTTCCTGAAAACACTGGAGGGATAAATGTATCACCAAACACCATCATACTAGGTGACTTCAATTACCCTAATATAGACTGGGAACACTACTCAAGCCCAAACACCCTAGCCCAAAAGTTCCTGGAATTCATAAACTCAAATGCCATGGAACAACTAGTCGCCATCCCCACAAGAGGAGAAAACATACTTGATCTCATCATCACGAACATGGGAGCACAATGTTCAACACCGGAAGTATACCCCTCACTGGTGAGATCAGATCACAAACTAATCTCGCTGGAGATCCTCATCCCACCCCACCTGAAATAAAAGACCACAGTAAAGAACTTCTCGAAGCCGACTTCACACTTCTAAAGACTAGTGTGGTCTCCTTTAAGGCCCCCGAGGCGGAAAACAGTACTCAAGCCGCTGAATCACTTACAAATGCCTTCTACCAGCACCTGCAGGACTGCATGGATAAGGCAATCCCAAGCAAAACAAAGACTCTTTGTACCAAAGGCAAGCGTCCAGTCTGGTGGACCCCAGCCATAAACAAACTCTACAACAAAAGGAGGAAGCTACTACAAGATAGAGCAAAATCCTTAAAAGGTAAGACACCTTTGATCACTATAAGTAAAAAACTAAGAGCTCTCATAAAATCATCCAAAGCAAATTTTGAGAGAAAAATAGCTAAAGACTCAAAAGACAATCATAAGGCCTTCTTTAACTATGTTAGAAACCTGGGAGGAAACTCCCAGATATGCTCAGAACTAGTTCAAAATGATGTGAAGATTACTGATCCTACAGACATTGCCAACATACTGGCTGACAGGTTCAGTGCAAACTTCCCCCCCCCTTCCCCCCAAAAGGAGAGATATCTATACCAAACGATTGCAGCCCCCCAAACATCTCTAACGCCCAAGTGAGAACTGCTCTCTCCAAAGCAAAAAACACAGCATCCATGGGACCTGATGGTGTCCCTGGCTGTGTGCTCCACGAACTCAACGAGGAATTAAACCCACAGCTAGGACAGCTGTTTAATCATAGTCTCACCTCTGGATACGTACCCAGGGAGTGGCGCACTGCAACTGTGGTCCCACTTCACAAAGGCGGTGCCTCCACCGATCCTGGAAATTACCGCCCATTAGCTTGACAAGCCTTATCTGCAAAGCCATGGAGAGGATCATAATGGACCTCATAAATAAAGACATAGGGAATTTGCAGACTTTGGATCCAACCCAGTTTGGCTTTGTCAAAGGCAGATCATGCCTTTTAAACTTGGTTGACTTTTTCAAACAGTCACCAAAGCCATTGATGAGGGAAAGGCAGTCCATACAGCCTACCTCGATCTGGCGAAGGCCTTCGATACAATACCCCACTCGGGTATCATTGAAAAACTCATCAGCTTAAATGTTAACCCATACATCACAAGATGGGTTGCAAACTGGCTGAGTGACAGAACCCACAGGGTCAGAGTTGCTGGTGCCATGTCAGACTCAAAGCCTGTCACAAGTGGTGTCCCACAGGGCTCAGTCCTGGGCCCACTCTTGTTTGGCATCTACTTTTCCGAAGTACAAGCAAACACAGGAGGGTTATGGCTGACAAAGTTTGCAGATGACTGCAAACTGGGCGCCATAGTCGAAAACACATCTGACACAGATATCCTTCAGAAGGGTCTCACAGAGATGGATAGCTGGTGCCAGAGCCATGGCCTAAAGTTAAATGCCAAAAAATGCATAGTCATACCCTTCGGGAAAAACAAGGTTACCCCTAGCTACCATATAGGTGGCAATCCACTGAGCACAGAAGAAGTTATCAGGGACCTGGGGACCCAGGTTGACAGTAGCCTGTCATTCGGCACCCATGTAGCTAAAGTAGTTAGGAAGACCTTCTACATTGCCCACCTTATCATGAAGGGATTCACATCTAGATCAAGGGAGGTCATAGTCTCCCTGTACTCATCACTCATCAGACCAATGATTGAGTACAATGCCCCATTCGGAATGTATCTGACCCGACACTTGCAGCAGCTGGAGAGGCCACAAAGTTCCTCACCAAAAGGATAAAGGCTCAAAATCTGTCCTATGCTGCCCGACTGAAAGAACTCCAGCTCTATTCAGTCGCCACCGCTTGCTCAGAGGTGACCTTTGCCTGACATACAAGGCCATGTCAAACCCAGATTTGATGAATATGCTTCACCACAAAAAATCTAGATCCGTCAGAGCCACAAGGGCGGGAGACTTAAACCTCGACACGGCTATTAATAGGACGTGCTGGAGGGATAGATTCATCACCCAAAGACTCCCTATGCTGTGGAACAAAATCCCGGTATATGTGAGGCAGAGCACCTCGCTGGCCTTGTTCAAGAGAAATCTTGACCAATGGATGGGAGATCGCAGATATACCCCAGGGATTACCTCAGTGTCACTGCTCGACAGAGGCACAGCAAAATAATGGGTATAGTTCCCCATACTAAAGGGGTGGCGTAAGCCACAAAACTATGGGCTAGGCTTGTAAATGCCCTCGGGCAGATAGCCTAGTATGAACCTATGAACCTATGAACCTATATGACCCATGCTCTTTAGATGCGATTCTTTTTTGGCTTCCTTGTTCTATTGAATCCTGACAGTGTGCTTATTGTTCAGCTATGAATAAGTTGGACAATATGAAGTATTATTACCTATGAATACATTTTTAATTTAGCTTGTTTTCTTACAGGCACACAAGTGTGAAATGCACTGTTTGGGCTACAGTTTGTCTAGGACTTAGTGTATATGAGTAAGGTTATTAGCTACTTCCTGTGGTGCATGGTTTGATCCCATCAGCTTTTATTTGTCTCCTCTGTGATTTAAACTAAGTTACTTCACCAGCTAGTGCTCATGAAAAGGGACACTTTTGTCCAGTGAGCTGCCCCATGCTGTTTGAGTTCCTGCAACCTTCATACAGTCCTTCACTATGTACTGTTTGAGGATGAATCCCAGTATGTTTCTTATAGTTTAATGAGTGGACAAATGCATTTTCATGAAACGGTTTTAAGGGAAGAGCTTACTGTTTCTCATGCTTTGCATGTTCTATCTGAAAGTATTTTGTTTTGTTTAGAAAATGGCAGTCAGTGTTATTTCTGTAAAATTTGAAATGAAGGTTCTAAATGAAATCCAACTATCTGTGATAATTGTAAAAACAAAGAAGAAACTAGTATGAACACTGGTAGGTTTGAATAATGTTTATGGGAACTGGAATAGATGGACAAGTAATAGGATACTGGTATGGCTGCAGGGGCCTGACTCATTGCCCAAGGCTCCAATTTTCCACAATTTTGCCCTGTTGACTCTGGAGGTGTATGCTACAAGAGTATGGCATTATCATCCATTCAAGTAGGTCAGACTTATACTTAGTGATGTCAAGGAGGACAGCTATTCTTGATGACCTCAAAAACATATGGAGGTCATAACTGAGTTCTAGATAACTTGCAAGCATATAAACACCCACCAAAAAATAGTATATTGCATGCAGTAATTTCTGATTTTTGTGTGACGTGTGTTGTTGAGCAAAAGCTGCTGCAACATTTATATTGTCTTTGTTTTACTTTATTTGTTGCACTATAGAATTAATTAATTCACACACAATTGGCCTATATTGTGTAATATAGTCTAAACAAGTTGCATTTTAGCAATATATTTTTGCAGTACCTTCTTTACACCCCCCAGCAATTGCAATGGGGCAGATGGTGCTTTGGAACCATTGGGAATTTAGGCTAGGCTCCTTAATGGTCTCCTGGACTGCATGTCTAGTAGCTATATGAACCTATTGTTGTTTGCCAGCGATTCTCTGATGTAGTTCAGGAAATATTTTGGCAATATCACAAGCACACCATTTTTGTAATGCAACATAGGTAATTTCTTCTTCAAGGGCAACAGGTATTGCATTTATAGATGAAGCACTGCAATGCAAAGTTGTTTACCAGCAATAACCTCTGCATGAGTAAGAGTTCTTTTTAATGTGGAATTATTCAGATTTGTTTCACTTCTGCAGAGAATGTGCATATTGACTTAAGCATATGTTACTAGGTGTGCACCACATAAAAGCAGTAAGATTCAAAACTACTCCAAATGCCAGCCAGTAAATTTGAATGATTTAATAAAAAACAGTTCACAAAGTCCAACTGGAATGAAAATAAATCACACACCACCTCTAGCGCCTCGGCTATGCAAAGTCTTTTCAAAGTACATTATACAATACAAAAGCATACCTAGTTTATAGTATAAATTCAACACCTAACACTCAATTATTCAATTAACATAGTTAACATTTTAAAGGTGCATCACAAGAAAAATTTCCAATTGCACTCCCTATTTAAACCATTAGGACTCAATGTATTATATTTTAAAATAAAAATTGACTCTTTTTTTTTTAAATTATACTTAATTCCCTCAGGAGTTAAAAAAATACTTTTATGCTGTTCTAGCACAGTGGCTTCCACCCCCATAGGATACCCATTATGACACTTAAAAAAATGCTCTGCTACTAGGTTGGATTATTTATTTTTTCTTATATCCCTAACATGCTCTTTAAGCCTTGTCCCAAAACTTCTTTTACTCTCACCGATATAGACTAATCTACACGAGCACTTTAGCCCATATACAACTTCTTCACTCTTACAAGTATATCTTCCCTGTTCAAAAAAGATTTTCTTATTAATAGTTGTAACTGTTCTAACCACATATTGACAAACTGCACATTCCCCACATTGGAATGTTCCTTTTATAGGTGTAGTACTATCATTCATGGTTATGGGTCTATTAAAGACCCCATGAACCAACATGTCTGTAATACTATGCCTTTTCTTATAAGAAAATTTTAACCTTACATCCTTAAACAGGGCTTCCTTTTTCTTCAAAATATCCCAACAATATTTAACCATACTCTCCAATTTATTTTGAAAATGGGGTAAATCTTGAAACACATTATATATCATCTCCTCATTATTCCCTTTAGATCCTGTATACTTATTACATGTTCTAGCATCTTTTTGCCCCTTATTTAAGACTCTTTTCATTCCCTCATACACTTGTTGCTTCTGATATCCCCTACTCAAAAACATATCAGCTATCTTACTAATCTCTTTAATACTTTCTTGTTCATTACTACTCAGCCTTTTAATCCTCAGGAATTCACCATAAAGTGTAGAGGCAATAGTGTGAGGGGGGTGACAACTAGAACCTTGCAACATATGTTCCTGTTGCTCAAACTTCCTAAATATTTTAGTAGTTGGGATGACCGTGCCCTGTCCCAGCAATCAAGGAGCCTCAATCCTCACCACTAACACCAGGGAGGTCATCTCATAGAAGAGGAAAGGATAACAAATACACACAACAAAATACAATTTTCCTTAAGTGCACACAGAGATCACAGTCAGTCTGGGGCTGGTTGCTCCCTTGCTCTCCAGGTCCCCAATAAGATTCCCCACTGGCACAGCTATAGGGTCAAGATCTCAGCCTAGCTGTCAAGATAACCTCCAGTACCCTCTCTGTCCAACCAGTGCTTCATGTCCCTGCCCAGGTAGCTGACACACACCCACACTTTGAGATAAGCATTTATACAACTTCACAGACACTCCTGGGATAGGCTGACACAGATTCTCTAGCTCTGTGCCCCTTTACCCAGACTATACGGTAGTAATTTCTGCTACCACCAGCTTAATAATTATCAGCTACCCAAAGGCCCTTAAAAGGGTGTCCAATTATTACTGTGCAATATTATTATCCAATTGGTAATGTGACTATTCAGTCTAAGGCTTATTAGAGTGGCCTAAACTCTATAAATATGCAATGTACTCTAAAACCTACTATCTCTACACAAACCAGCCACAGGTAAAGATTTTAAAAATATTTAATAATAAATAATTAAAAACACAAGACAATACTACTATACCACAGAGATATCTAAGAGTTCAGAGATCATCCAGAAACTTAAAATAATACAGTAGGACAGGTCTGATGTCAAAGAAAAACACGATCTAACTTTCTAATCTTTAGCTATTCTTAACAGAAAACACAGTGCTATAATCCTACTTACATACATAAAGAGCATAAGCAGTGCTGAGGTTGATAGTCCAAGACAAAATGCTTTTAGTCTCTCACTGAACAATAGTTTTTAAAACACTAACAAACAGTTCTGCTAAGACCCTCCCAAATTACATCATTTTGACACTTAGGTTTTCCCGGTATTCACATTACATCATTTTGACACTTAGTCTGGAGTTCCCAGGCAAGCAAACTGCATTATTTAACAAGCTAACACCTGCTCAGGAAATTACAACAATAAAAGACATTTCAGATGTATACTCTAACAATTATTCCTTAAGTTGACAATAGAAAGAATGTGTTCAGCCAGCCGCTTCGGCACCACTTTTTTAGATTATTGTAACTTCAAAGAACATTTGAAATGATTGGCTTGATTTTCCTTACAGCAGATGGCAATGTTGCAAAAATCTTGAAGTTCACATTTTGCAGTGTCTTCTTTCATTTAAGAACACAAGCCTGTAGTTTACATTTATTTATGCAAATGATAGAATTATGTATCAAATTCTATTTGACTAGGCTGGCAGCTTTCACCCATCTTTCCCCAATCTTCACATCTCTTCCCCCCTGGAGAACTCAAGCTAGTTTTTCAAGTGACCCTTGAGAAACGCTGCTTGAGAGGGTTAGGTCTATCTGGGGGTACCTCACCCCATTTCCTGTCTTGACAGCCCATCTACATTGGCATTGCTACTCCCACTGCAGTGCTGCACTGACATATCTTATGCTTGCAACCCCACGCTCCATCTTAGCAAATTGGCATTTTGCTGACTGGCTCTGTTTAACCATAATAGAGGGTTGTGGTCTGTCATTACAGTGAATTTTCTTCCCTACAGATAAGGCTGAGGTTTTTGCAATGCCCACACTATGGCTAGACATTCTTTTTCTACAGCTGCATAGCATTCCTCCCTGGGTTGGAGCCTATGACTGAGATAAACCACTGGATGCTCTTCTCCCTCTGAAGAAATCTGGCTAAGTACAGTCCCCACCCCATGGTTCGAAGCATCCACTTGCACAACAAATTCTTTGCTGTAATCTGGACTGGCTAACACAGTGGGTCCTCCCAAAGCTTATTTAAGCTTCTGGAATGCCTGCTCACATGCTGGGGTCCACACTACCTTATCTGGCCTGTTCTTCCTTGACAGGTCTGTGAGGGGAGCAGCTATGGTACTATAACTGGGGATGAACTTTCTGTAGTACCCTGCTGTCCCTAAGAATGCCCTCACCTGCTTTTTGGTAACAGGTGCAGGCCATGCCTGAATAGCTTCCACTTTGACAGGTTCTGGCCTTATCTTACCACTTCCCACTCTATGTCCTAGGTAGGAGACCTCTGCCATACCCACCTAACATTTGCTTGGCTTAATGGTCAGCCCTGCCCTCTGTAGTCTGCCCAGCACCTCCCTGACATGCTGAAGGTGCTCTGGCCAGGAATGGCTGTAGATGGCAATATCATCTAGGTAGGCAAGGGCAAACCCTCCTGCTCCTGCTAAGATACTATCCACCAGCCTCTGGAAAGTCGCTGGGGCATTCTTCATCCCAAAGGGCATCTTTGTGAACTCATACAAGCCAAAAGGAGTCACAAAGGCTGACTTCTCTCTAGCACTGGGAGTCAAGGGCACCTGCCAGTAACTCTTGGTAAGATCAGTGGTTGTAAGATACTTAGCCCCATCCAGCTGCTCTAAGGCCTCATCTGTCCTAGGCATGGGGTAAGCATCTGATTCTGTGTGACTATTTAATTTCCTGTAATCCACACAGAACCTGGTGCTGCCATCCTTCTTTGGCACTAACACCACTGGTGAGGCCCAGGGACTGTTGGACTCTTGAATTACCATTAGTTCCAACATCTCCTGTACCTCTTCCCTCAGAGTCTGTCTGACTCTCTCAGGCACCCTATAAGGGGCCTGCCTAATAGGCCTTTGGGGTCCTGTATCCACCTGGTGCTGCACCAGGTGGATGCTTCCTGGTTTCCCAGTGAACATGTCCCCAAATTCCTGCAACACTGCTTGGATTTCTCGAACCTGGGTAGGAGATAGCTGCTGGGATATTGCTACCCCTTCCACCGAGGTGTCAGCCCAAGCCTCACTGAGGAGATCAGTCCCCATATCTCCCTCAGACTCCTCCTGCAATCCACTGCAAATGCTCAGCACAAGGGCCTCCCTATCATGGTAAGGTTCCATCATGTTAACATGGTACAATTTGTGCCCCTGCCATCTGCCTAGCACTTCCACCATGTAATTAACATCACTTACCTTTCTTACCACCTTGCAGGGTCCCTCCCAAGCTGCTTGCAGCTTGTTGTATCTGACAGGAATGAGAACCATTACCTGCTGCCCCACAGCATATTCCCTAGCTCGAGCATTCCTGTCATACCACACCTTTTTCTGTTTTTGGGCTTCTGCCAGGTTGTCCTGGGCCAAGCCCATGAGTTCCCTGAGCCTTGTCCTGAAGTTTAGGATGTATGCCACAATAGACTCCTTGTGAGACTCACATTCACCTTCCCACTCATCTCGAATTAAATCTAGAGGTCCCCTCACCCTATGCCCATACAGCAACTCAAAGGGTGAAAAACCTGTGGATTCCTGGGGCACCTCTCTGTAAGTGAACAACAGATGGGGCAAATATTTGTCCCACTCCCTCTTAAGCTGTTCTGCAAATGCCCGCAGCATGGACTTGATTGTAGAGTTTAACTTCTCAACAAGACCATTAGTCTGGGGATGGTAGGGGGTGGTCTTCATGTGCTTCACCCCACAGGACTTCCACTGACAAGCCAGCAGGTCTGACATGAAATTGGCACCTCGGTTAGTCAGTATTTCTTTTAGGAAACCTACCCTGCTGAAAATCTCTAACAAAGCATTTGCTGCCTTCTCTGCCTCAATGGAGGACAAAGCCACTGCCTCGGGGTATTGTGTAGCATAATCCACTACCACTAGGATATACTTTTTCCCTGTGTAACTTGGGGTACTCAGAGGACCATAGCTACCCTCTGAAATGGCTCCTCAATCACAGGCAAAGGCATCAAAGGAGCTCTCACCTTGTCTCCTGCCTTGCCTACCTTTTGGCACTGCCCACAGGTCCTGCAGTACCGTGTTACACCTCTGGAAATTCCAGGCCAATAGACGTTTTGCATAATACTCCTCTTTGTACGTTTTATGCCCATATGACATGCAAAGGGAATATCATGGGCTATGGCTAGAAGCGCCAGACGATAAGCTCTAGGCACTACCAACTGCTGTACTCTCTCACCTTCTAGCCCTCCCTCAGGGGTCCATTCTCTGCATAGTAACCCTTTGTCCCAGTATACAGATTCCCCCTTCCCTTGAGAATCAGGTACCTCCCTAGCTACCTTTCTCAGGCCTAGTAATGTAGGGTCTGAGAGCTGATCCTGTCTCAATTCTCTCCTTGTAACCCTTCCCAGCTCCCCTTCCATTGGAAGTCTGGCATCCTCTGAAAGTGGTGACTCACTGTCAGCCTGGGTACTACTATTCACCTCTACCTTTGCAGTTACCCTGTCCAAGGGAACATCAGTACCCACAAGTAACTGTGGCTCACATTTAGTCTCACTGCTACAGCATAGCTCACTCCCTGAAGTAACCACCTCAGCAGTTCTGGCTGCAAGTATGCAGTCTGTCTGGGTCTCCCCCAGGCTACCAGACCCACATGCTTGTCTCCTAGTCTCACTGCGTATAACTGCATAAGTACATGGGACTGCCTCATCCAAATCCTTCCCTCTCAGGACATCTGCAGGATGGTAGTTCCATACCCCGGTTGTCTCAAGACAACCCACTATTGGCACTTTGTCTTTCCTACTTACTGGCTCCCTCACCTTTGGTTCCCCATCTTGCCTCCGTGGACACCTGTATGCCACATGGCCCCACTGGTTGCATTCAAAACATTTAACCCTAGCTTCTGGACGTGTACCTGGACTAGTGGCTTCCCCTGCTACTGGTGGATTCTGTTGGGGCAGTCTGTGCTACCCACCATGGGTTCCTTTAAACCCATGAGCAGTACTGGGGGTCCCCTTCCTGTGCAGGGCTGCCCTGCTGGCCAGGTATAGGTCTCCCTTCTTCCCCAACTCATCTGAATTAGAACATTGTCTATCAGCTAACCAGATCCTCGTGTCCTCAGGCAAAGTGCTAAGGGCTTGTTCCCTCACCAAAAGGTCTGCCAGCCCTTCAAAAGTGGTGACCTGACATCCACTCACCCAGCTATGAAAATAAGTGCTCAGTTCAACAGCATGTTCACATACATTTTCATCTGCCTTGCATCTATGCTCATGAAACATTGTTTTTATACATTTCAGGTGTTAGCTTAAAACATTGCAACAGACATTTCTTTACAGCAGTCTAATCAAAACAGACAGAGTCAGGCATTTGTGATATACAAGTTACAGCTTTCCCATGGAGTAAGGGGGTCAGGAACCATACCCAGAGCCTTTGGTCAACACTATACTGTTTGCATACACTTTCAAACATGTGAATGAAACTATCAAAATTATCCCCCTCTTAATACTGACCTGTTGTGCTTCTGGAGTCCAGTTACTCCCTTCTCCACTACCTCCATGACTCTGGTGAAGAGTCAGCATTTCCCTCTCATACTTCCTCTGACGCTCCTTTTCTTTGGCTTCTATCTCCAAATGCCTGGCCTCCAACTCAAGTATCTTTAGCTCCAGCTGGATTTTTTTAAGTCCACTGCAGAAAGGTTGAGCTGTCCATTCTCTGAGGATATTGTATCTCCACTGCCAGTCTGATTGTCCTCCTGGATGCTGTTTTCTAATGCAGCTGTAATCTAGGCTGCAATCAGGTCTGCCTCAGTCAGGTTTCCATGCACCAGTCCCCTAGCCTGGCACATCTCCACCAGCTGGCTCCTTGTCAGCTTTCCATACTCCTATGCTGACATGCTGCCTGCTCACCCTGACTAACTAAGCTAACAAAAGAAATAAAACAATTGTGATCTGAACTCTTAAGTATACACTGCGTGTCTGATTTAGAGTACAAAACACTTTCAGAGATCACTGTACATAAGCTACAGGATTCACTCTACCCACACCACTGCAAACCACAAGTGAGGATATCTTATCCCAACCACTGCCAAACAGATATGTGAGGATATCTTATTCCAACCACTGCCACCAGATATGTGATGAACATGCCCTGGCCCAGCAATTAAGGAGCTTCAATCCTCACCACTAACACCAGGGAGGTTGTTTCATAGAAGAGGAAAGGATAACAAATGCACACAGTAAAACACAATTTCCCTTAAGTGCACACAGAGATCACAGTCAATATGGGGATGGTTGCTCCCTTGTGCTCCAGGTCCCCAATAAGACTCCCCACTGGCACAGCTATAGGGTCCAGATCTCAGCCTAGCTGGCAAGCTAACCTCCAGTACCCTCTCTGTCCAACCAGTGCTTCATGTCCCTGCCCAGGTAGCTGACACACACCCACACTTTGAGATAAGTATTTAGACAACTTCACAGACACTCCTGAGAAAGGCTGACATAGATTCTCTAGCTGTGCCCCTTTACCCAGACTATACGGTAGTAATGTCTGCCACCACCAGCTTAATAATTATTAGCTACCCAAAGGCCCTTAAAAGGGTGCCCAATTATTACTGTGCAATATTATTATCCAATTGGTAATGTGACTTTTCAGTTTAAGGCTTATTAGAGTGGCCTATTACAGTAAACTCTATAAATATGCAATGTACTCTAGAACCTACTATCTCTACACAAACCAGCCACAGGTAAAGGTTTTGAAAATATTTAATAATAAATGGTTAAAAACACAAGACAATACTACTACACCACAGAGATATCTAAGAGTTCAGAGATCACACAGAAACTTAAAATAATACAGTAGGACAGGTCTGATGTCAAAGAAAAACACTTAATCTAACTTTCTAATCTTTAGCTATTCTTAAGAGAAAACACAGTGCTATAATCCTACTTACATACATAAAGAGCATATGTAGTGCTGAGGTTGATGGTCCAAGACAAAATGCTTTTAGTCTCTCACTGAACAATAGTTTTTAAAACACTAACAAACAGCTCTGCTAAGGCCCTCCCAAATTAAATCATTTTGACACTTGGGTTTTCCCAGTATTCACATTACATCATTTTGACATTTAGTCTGGAGTTCTCAGGCAAACAAACTGCATTATTTAGCAAGCTAACACCTGCTCAGGAAACCACAACAATAAAAGGCATTTCACATGTATACTCTAACAATTATTCCTTAAGTTAAGACAATAGAAAGAATGTGTTCAGCCAGCTGCTTCGGCACCACTTTTTTAGATTATTGTAACTTCAACGAACATTTGAAATGCGTGGCTTGATTTTCCTTACAGCAGATGGCAATGTTGCAACAATCTTGAAGTTCACATTTTGCAGTGTTTTCTTTCATTTAAGAACACAAGCCTGTATTTTACATTTATTTATACAAATGATAGAATTATGTATCAAATTCTATTTGACTAGGCTGTCAGCCTTCGCCCATCTTTCCCCAATCTTCACAGTGGTTATTCCTGTTCTTTCTTTCACTTCCACGGTGAGATGCAAAAAAATTACCTTTACCCCTTTCTGCATCCCATCAAACTTAAGATCACATCTATTCCTCTCTAACTCTTCCTTGAAACTATTTACTTCTTCATTACCCCTGTGACAAACAAAAAACAAATCATCTATAAACCTGTATTACTTTACTACATTCTTCTTATAAAAATTGCTTCTGTACATATATGTACTTTCAAGAAACCCATAAAAAGATTGGCATACATGGGGGCAAAAGCCGCCCCCATGGCTGTACCCTGCAGTTGTTGGTACAACTTCCCATCAAACTCAAAGATGTTATTTTCTAAACAGAATAAAGTTAGCTCCTTAATATATTCTGTCCTCGGACTATTGCCTAGGAAAAGCCTAGACTATTGCCTAGGTTTTTTGTGATGCACCTTTAAAATTTTAACTATGTTAATTGAATAATTGAGTGGTAGGTGTTGCACTTATACTATAAATTAGGTATGTTTTTCTTTTGTATAATGCATTCTGGAAAGCCGAGGTGCTAGAGGTCTGTGATTTATTTTCATTCCAGTTAGATTTTGTGAACTGTTTTTATTAAATCATTCAAATTTACTGGCTGGCTTTTGATATGTTATTAGGTGGTTAATATTTCTTATGCTCTCATAAACCTTTTCTAATTAAACTGTGCTGCACACGGCTGGGTTTTATGGTATTATGCTAGTGATCTTTATACAATTTCATATAGTTCATCCAAAGCTACCAATAAAATACGTGTAATTTATTTCTTCATAACAATAAAGGGTGTACACAGTCAAAGTGGCTATAACTGCTGGTGGGGGTGGGGGCGCTCTGTGGATGAAAGTACCTTATGCTCTTATAATCTCATAATTTTAAACAGTCTTTAATCTGGTTTTACAATGTTTGTGTGTGTGCGTGTGTGTGTGTGTGTGTGTGTGTGTGTGTGTGTGTGTGTGTGTGTGTGTGTGTGTGTATTAAGTTTGAGTACTTTGACTACTGTGTGTTTGTGTGAAATAAATTTGAAATATGTGACTTTGGTCTTTATTATTAATATTATTATTATTTGACAAAAACATCTGAGATGGATGCGGCCAACAATATAGCTGTAATTGCTGGGTTTGGTGTCTGGCTGTGGATAAAAATGGCTGACCCTGCTGAGGTGATAAAGTTAAAAAGACACTGGTCTTTCTTAGCAAGACTAGCGTGCATTTGTGTGAAGCAAATTGGATTACTTTACCGTGAACATTTTTATCACAAACAGACATGTGGTGTGTACACAGCTGATTAAGTGAGCATCACTGTTCAGTATGACTATTGGTGAATTATAATGACAGCAGTTTGAGTAGCCTTTTATGGTTGAAATGTCATTATTGGATTACACATTTTTCACCGGTTACTGGAAAAAATGTTCAGAGCTACAAATTTTAAACACATTCTAACAATCTTGCTGTATTAAACAAAAAAATATAAGTTAAAACAATTAGGAAGGTGAATAAAAGAACACATGCATTTATGCATGGTCCTAAAAATATTTGCAAGGGCCCATGATTTGAAAGTCTTCCAATGATCCAACATTGTAACAGGAGCATCATCATATCAGCCATGTTAGTTGGGTATGATCCTTAGTATCCTTGTTTTGTTGACTGTTGATAGTGTGTTTATTATATGGCTGTAAATAAACTGGACAGCATGAAGTCTACCAGTTTAATGTTAATATTTTAACTATGAATACACTTTTAATTTAGCTTGTGTTTTGTAAGCTCACAGTTGTAAAATGCACTGTGTTTGGCTACAACAGTCTGACTGCTATCAGTTCAAACGAGTTGGGCAATGAGCTGTTAATGAGTTGCTTCTGTAGTGCAGCGTTTTTTTTCCTCTAGCCTTTGTTTGTCTGCTGTGTGAGTCTGACCAAGTCACTTCACCAGACAGTACTCCTGGACCCATGAAAAGAGGTGTTTGCATCCATTGGGCTGTCCAAAGATGTTAGCAAATACACTGCACATTTGTCTTTTAAATTCCTGCAGCTTTTACATAGCCACTAATTAGCTTTTCACTACATGCTATTTGCTTAGAAATCCCAGCAAGTCTCTTGCAGTCTAATGGGTTGTGAGATGCATTTTCAATAAATGTGAGTTTTACAGAAAAGGAATTTTACTGTTGCTCATGCTGTTTTCAATTTGAAACTGTTATGTTTTATTTTATTTAGCAAAGGTCTGTCAGTCTTTTTGCTGTAAAATAAGAACTAAAAGTTGTAAACAGAAATCTGTGATTATTTTAAAAGTAAAAAAGAATAGTATGCAGACTGATGACAGGTTTAAACAATTTTCTTGTAACTAGGGAAAGACAGATAACCAAGGAATGGTATATTGGCATGGCTTGGGGGGGGGGGGGGGCAGTCCATTACCTTGCCCATTTCCCCATTTAACCACGATCCAGCTCTGCCTGTAGTCTAAAAATGTGAAAATTCCTAACTTGCAGGTTAGCTTTTTTTTAATATAGCAATAACCCACGCCTGGGTGTGGGTAATGTGGGATTTACCCACGGTTGGCGTGGTTTGGTCCCGAGGGCGAAGACAACCGTGGGTAAATCCCGCATTACCCACACCCAGAAGTGGGTTATTGCTATTATACTATGACATTATTTAAGAAAAGAAATAATTACTTTTCTTAAATAATGGCATTGTATAATGCCTCTTTGCTGCCCTTCCGCAGCTGGCTGGTATCCGCGGCAGTTCTGATGTACTGCATGCCTCGCAGTACATCAGAGCTGTGGCCAAAAGCAGCGGAGAAAGCAAGATCTCTGTTGCTTTTTACTGTTTCGCTATGTTAAATGGGTTTAACATAGCGAGACAGCTTTAAAATAAGCAACAGAGATGTCTGTTGCTTATTTTAAAGCTGACTCGCTATGTTAAACCCATTTAACATATAACAGTAAAAGCAATGGAGATCTTGCTTTCTCCGTTTTAAAACCTGTCTCGCTATGTTAAATGGGTTTAACATAGCGAGACAGGTTTAAAAAAAAGCAACGGAGAAAGCAAGATCTCCGTTGCTTTTTACACACTGTGTCACTATGTTAAAGGAGTTTAACATAGTGAGACAGCTTTAAAAAAAGCAACGGAGATCTCCATTGCTTTTCTTAAACCTGTGTCGCTATGTTAAACTCTTTTAACATAGCGAGACAGTGTTTTAAAAGAGACTTATACTAATGGAAAAAGTCTGGCCTACTGGACCTTTTTCCATTAGTATAAGTCGATTTACAACGTGCACGCTGGCCAATCAGCGTGCACGTTTTGGAATATTAATGGGGGGTCATGGTATAATTATAGTTTCTTACCACACATTCATCAAATGATAGTTGTAATGTTACACTGTACCACAAGGTGGCAGTAACACATCTTACTTGCTGCATGTTTAAGTTGTAGTATTCCTCTTTTGTCACAGTAGATACTCTTAGTAACTCATTAAAACCACTTTCAGAACAGAGCTTGCTGATGAAATCAGTCAATGCATGTTTAGGGAAACCACCAAACTACCACAGTTGTCATCTTGAGCTTAACATAGTTCTAATTATTAGTCACCATAGTTATAGGTAGTGCAATACACTACTGCAATCCAGCACAAAATAAAATGATGTGAATGTGCCTTAAAAACTAGAAAGGCATTAAAATAACACTGCCTTGATAGTTCTGCTTAAACTGTACTCTATTTTTCAGGGCAAGCAATGTACCTGTTACAACAAGTAAGGTATGAATGATAGAGGTAAACTGGGTAGCAAATTCTTGCTATTTTCTTATCGTGCAGACCTGGTTTATAAATCTGACAACTTACTACAAGCCAAAGATTTATTTTGCTGGCATTAATTCAAGTAGAACTGTTTCAGTGCTGTAACAGATTTTCACCTTACAAATCGAGAGACATGTTTCAGATTGCCACAAATTTTGGTATACTGCTTTATGTGCAAGTGACTCTGTGTTCAGTGTTGCTATCTTTTAAAGTAATAAGATGTCATTTAAATCTTTATTTGAATAGAGAGATTCCTTTCACTTGATTTTTTTGTAATAATATTAATTTCTAAAACATTAAATGCAACTGATGCTTTCAAATGCCTGTCTTTCTGAGAAGGATATGATATTATTCATAATGGATGACTGTTTCAGTTGCTGAGTTTAGTAACAGAATACCATTAAGTTTGGTGTTCTTTTCATTTTGTCAGTGTCATCTTCCATTATGAATCCATCAGCCATCCATTGTTACTCAGAGAAACCACTTAGGCTAGCTTTGTCAACAGTACTTTAAAAATATTCATCTAGATTGAAGTTCTTAGTAATTAATGAGGATGTATCATACTTATATTTCAGTTAGCAGACAGTTATTTATTTATTTGACATTTGTTGACCTGGATAGTCCAACTGGGCTAGTGCCCTTCTCATCAGGGAGAAAAGCTCCACAGTACAATAAAGCAAAAATGACAGAAATTGACTTAATATACAATAGTACTAGAATAAAAATTACAGGATTGTAGCAGATGACAAAAAATATACAATAGAGTAAATGAGCAGCTGTTCTTTTAGGTACAAGTAAAAAAATCAGTAAGAAATACATTTAGTATAAGATATTTATCTAGAGGCAGGTAGTGACACTAAGAAAATGCCATAAGGATAGTCCTCTGTGGAGAACTGTGCTTTTCAAATGCTTATGTTTTCAAGCAATAGTGTGTGAGGAAGTTAAGTATGAGGCAGTTATAGGTGGGATACAGGCATCATGTTACCAAAGTTAGGAAGTGGAGAGTGATTGCAAGTAGGTGAATGTTACTTCATTTGTTAGGTGGTTAGTGTTAGTGAGATAAAGAGGGTAAGGGAGGAGGAGGAAAGGAGAGTAAACAGAAGGAAAAAAGTAAAGTGGGAGAGAGGAAGGGTTCAGGTGGGCTGATTGCAGAGGCAAGCCCAGGTGCTGTTTAAGTAATGTTTAAGAGTTTTCTTGAAATCGTGGACATAAAGCTACATTACTGTACGGGATATCAGTGCCAGATCAGCCACCTCACACATCAGTAAACAGATTAAGGAAGGAATTACCTATTATTTAGGAACCGTGTTCTAGTTAATGTTTTGGAACCTGTCTTCTTTTTCCCTGGGCCTCTCTTGAAAATGCACTTTTGGCTCAGTCAGACTTTCCCAGTTATTAAAGGACAAATAAAATACATAAAATGGTATACAAGGCAGGGTAAGTTAACAGCTGGAGTCCTATATTCATTTGGCCCTACAGCACTTTACAAAATGGAAGTTAATTGTGTATGTTAATTTTATAGACTATGACAAAAGTACAGTTTTGTACCTACCATAAATGTAGATGTTCGAGGATTCCATTGCTGCAGTCCTGACTATTGGGTATAGTCCGCGTCCAGTCGGCCCGAATACCAGAGTATAAGGCTGACGTCGGTCAGGGCGCATTAGACTGACGTCAGTACGTCAGGGTACTAATGCGCATGACCGACGTCATATCCTCAGTCTTTTCTTGCCCCAGATGTCAGAAGACCCTAAAAAGACAAGTCCCAAAACAACCTGCACCAAAAACATGTACAATATATACAACAATATATACAAAAATATAAGCATGTAAACTCACCTACACAACCACCCCTAAATACAGGGGGAAGGAGGGAGGGTAAATTGGACTGCAGCAATGGAATCCTCGAACATCTACATTTATGGTAGGTACAAAACTGTACTATGTTCTTCGTCTTCCATTGCTGCAGTCCTGACTATTGGGTAGAATCCCAAAGCAGAGGTAAGGGAGGCTGGCAAATTATAAAGTAGTAGGAGCTGACAACATGCCTTGTAAAACAGCTGTGGCAAAACCAGCCCTAGACTTAGAGTAGATAGGAAGGTGATAATGCCTAGAGAAAGTATGCACTGAACTCCAAGTAGCTGCTTCCAGAATATCCTTAGTTGCCACCCCCCTTAGAAATGCTGTTGAAGTGGCAGTAGCCCTAGTGGAATGAGGCCTAATCCCAGCTGGAATTTCCTTGCCATGATGGGAATAACAAAATGCAATGCAAAAGCCAATCCACCTAGAAATAGTTTGTTTTGACACAGGCTTGCCCTGAGAACTCAAAGCAAAAGAAACAAACAACTGCTGAGACTGCCTAAAATCCTTAGTCCTGCTTAAATAATAACGCAATTGCCTGTGTACATCTAAAGTGTGCAAAATCTTTTCCCCTTTATTTTGAGGATCCGCAAAAAACGTAGGCAAATGAATAGTTTGGTTTAAAGCCACACTAGAAACCACCTTAGGCATAAAGGAAGGATTAGTACGTAATGATACCCTATCCTTATGGAAAATCAAAAAGGGCTCTACTGCCATAAGGGCCTGCAACTCAGACACCCTTCTTGCAGTAGTAATAGCCAACAGAAAAGCAGTCTTCCACGACAAGTATTTCAATTCAGCAGTAGCTGCAGGCTCAAAAGGTTGTAGAGTAAGTTTTTCCAACACAAAATTGAGATCCCAAGCAGGAGTAGGAGCTCTACGTGGGGGTCTTATATTCTTTGCCCCTCTAAGAAACTGCTTGAACAAAGGATGCGAAAACAAAGGTGGGTCACAATCATAGTGAGCTGAAATTGCTGCAGCATGAATCTTTATGGAAGAGAAGGACAAACCTTTGTCCAATAATTCAGTAAGATATTGAAGAGCCACACTCAAATTAGGCTCTGAAATCTCCAAATTCTTTGCTGTACTCCAAAATAAAAATCTCTTCCATTTTTCTGCGTACACTCTCCTTGTACTAGGTCTTCTAGCTTCCATAATCACATTTAAAACTTGTTGAGGAAGTTGAGACCTGCTGTGTTTCAACACAGAATATGCCAGGCTGTTAGATGAAGAGAGTGAAGCTTGACATTGAGCAGATGACCGTCCTTCTGAGATAACAGATGAGGAATCAGAGGTAAAGGCCATGGAGGCTTCTTTACCAGACTCCGTAGTAGTGGGTACCAGTGTTGCCGAGGCCAATCTGGAGCTATCAAAATCATCCGTGGCCTGTCTTGTCTGACCTTTAGTAGTACCTTTGGAAGAAGAGGTAGAGGTGGAAAGGCATACACATGAAGGTTTTTCCAACTGAAAGACAGAGCATCCACTTTCCAAGCTGTGTGATGAAACCCCTTTGTGCAATACTTTGGCAGCTGGTGGTTTAGTGGAGAAGCGAACAGATCTATGTCTGGAGTTCCCCATGACACTGTCAGTTTCTGAAATACATGAAGATCCAGTTTCCACTCGTGGGGATCCATGATTTGTCTGCTTAACACATCTGCTAAGGAGTTCTGTGCTCCTGGCAGAAACCTTGCCTGAAGAGTTAGTTGCAAGCTTAGCGCAGTCTCCCATAAAATCATTGCTTGCCTGCATAGAGGATAAGAATGTGTTCCCCCTTGCTTGTTGATGTACCACATGACAGTTGTGTTGTCTGTTAGAATCAACACCTGCCCTGGAAGAAGTAACTCCTTGAAAGCCATTAATGCAAACTGGACTGCTAACATCTCCTTCATGTTGATATGTAGATGCTGTAGTCTGGCAGGCCACTTGTCTTGTATCCACTTTCCATTTAGATGAGCTCCCCAAGCAATGTCCGAGGCATCTGTCGTTAAAATCTGACTTGCCTCTGGCCGGGTCACAGAGAGTCCCTTGTTTAGGTGACATTCCTGAGCCCACCACAAGAATTCTTTTTGAAGGCAAGGTATTATTTGAATGACAGTGTCCAAATCCTGGCAGTGCTGTGTCCATACATTTTGAGATACCATTGTAGCTTCCTCATATGCAGTTTGGCATTGGGAAGCACCAGAATACAAGATGCCATGAACCCTAATGCTTGAAGGACTGTCCTTGCAGTCAGCACGGACTGATGAGATAGTTGATGGAAGTAAAGTGACAGACTCTTTTGTTTGTCCGGGGTTAAAAAGGCCATCTGGGCTGCTGTATTCAGTCTCACACCCAGAAAGCACATGTCTTGAGAGGGTACTAGACTGGACTTTATTTCGTTCACAGAATACCCTAGGCATCTTAGCACTGCTATAACATATTCCAGATGCTGTAGAAGGTCTTCCTTTTCTTGAGCCAGAATCAGGCAGTCGTCCAAGTAAGGATAGATTTGAATTCCTTGAAGCCTGAAGTAAGCTATCACTGGAGCCAGAACCTTTGTGAATACTCTGGGCGCAGTAGATAAGCCAAAGGGCAATGCAGAGAACTGATAATGAGAATTTCCAGCTCGAAACCGCAGATACTTCCTGCAACTTAGCCGAATAGGCACATGAAGGTAAGCTTCCTTGAGATCTAAAGTTACCATCCAGTGATCTTTGCCCAGCAGAGGTAAAAGCTGTTGTAACGTCAACATCTTGAACTTGGGAATGTCCAAAAACGTGTTGAGGAGAGATAAATCCAAAATTGGTCTCCACGTGTTCCCCTTCTTTGGTACAAGGAACAGGCGAGAATAAAATCCTAGGCCCCTTTCTGATACAGGGACTGGCTGAATGGCCCCTATGTGAAGTAACTGTAAAACTTGCTTGTGAGCCTCTTTTCTTTGTAGAGGAGGAACGTCTGGCATGCCTTTGAAAGGGGCATTGTATGGAAATAAAATCTGTAACCGTGGTGAATGATATCCAACACCCATTTGTCTTGAGTAATTAAATCCCAATTTTCTTTGAAAAGAGACAGTCTTCCTCCCAAAGGAGCTGCCAAACGTGAATCTGCTGGCAGCTGAAAAACAGGTCATTGGGTCTGTTTACGAAAGGACTGACCCCTGCCCTCACCAGAAGTCTGAGCAGGTGAACTCCCTGTTCTAGGCCTAAAAGAACCTTGAGCCCTGCCCCTACCACGTCTAGACCGACCCCTAGACTGAGAATCATAAGCAGGATATGTCCACCCCTTAGCAGGCCAATTTCTACTAAACTTGGTGGCTGCACCTGCAAAAAATCTTTAACAGTTTGCATAGACTTAGCTTTGTCCTCCATTTTCTTTAAAACTGCTTCCACAGGCGAACCAAACAACACGTCAGACTGTAAAGGAGCATCCAAAATCCTTGTCTTAACATGCTCAGCTAAATTCTGATCCTTCAACCAGGCATGCCTGCGAAGAACAGAGCTGGTAGCAGCCACCCTCGAGGAGGCCTGTACAGCATCAAAACCACATTGCAAAGAATGCTTACCCACTTGTTCAGACACATGAACCAAATCCAGCAACTCTTTACACTCAATACCTTCCGCCAAAGCATCCACCTTAGATTTCAATTGTGAAAGGAGATAATTCTGATATTTTAGCATGTGAAACTGACAATTCAAAGCTCTTATGGCTAGAGTGGAAGAAGTATACACTTTCTTTCCCCACCTATCCAAAGCCCTTGCCTCTTTATCAGTGGGAACAGGATTTTTAACCACAGAAGCCTTTACACCCTTAGGCCCTTGAGAAATAGTTTCTGGGTCCGCCCTAGGACTCTTAAACAAATATTTCTGAGCTTCGGGCACCCTATAATACCTATCCGGCTTAACAGGAGCAGGAGGCAAAGAGTCAGGGTTCAGGGAAGCCTCTGCAAAAACATCTTCCACCACATTCAACACAGGAGGAATAGCTAAAGGCCTATGCTGGGGTAAAAACAAGAACTCCCTAAGCCTTTTCCTGGAGTCAGAGTAATCCTGGCCTTCCCATTTAAAGTGCTCCCTCATGGAATGCAAAGTCTCTGAAAATGAGAAATCCTCAGGTGGAGACGCTGTAGGAGTGGAATCATCCACATCAGAATCAGAATAAGTAGGATACTCCTGCAAATCTTCCACAGAAGATTCTGAAGCCTCTGAACACTGTTCAAAACTATCAAACTCGGTTCCACCCTAGGCCTCTTATCAGGCGGGGCATAGAACCCTAATCATAGTAATCAAATCTTCTGCCATTTTAAGCATATGTTTCTTAGGTACAGAACCCAAAATGCTAGGAGAAGCCCCCACTGAAGCTGAAGTAGGCCTACCTCTCAAAGAAGTTTTGGCAACAGAAGGAGAGGCCCTAACTACCTTGGGAAGAGAGGGAAGAACAGTCACTTGAGAAGCCCCCTCAGCCTGGCCTACCTCCTGAGAAGGCACATCCTGTAAGAGTATAGTTTCTGCCTGGGACTCCATGGAAACTCCTGGCAAAACCTCCGGCTCCACTGAGCCTTCTAAAGAACCGACGTCCGGGACTGCAGGTTCCTCAACCCTAGGCTTCACTGTTTTATCCTTGCGCTTCTTGGAGGAAGCGGGCGTCGGAGCATCCGGCGGCATTTTATAATTGCAACGCTTCCCAAACACTAACCTGGCACAGTCTAACCTCCTCTTAATAGTGCGTTTGTTAAACCTAGCACAAGAGCGGCAACCAACAACGTCGTGCTCAGGCCCTAAACAAGGTATACACAAGGTATGATAATCCCTATGAGGTATCTGTTTCCCACAAGAAATACAGTTATTCACTTTTTCTGACATCCGGTAAAATACTGAGGCAAGAAAAAACTAAAATGTTCCCCAACGGGGTACTTAGCCAACTCTGTTTCGGTCTGAAACTCCGGTTTCGGAAATATTTCAGTACGCCAACCTGCACTCGCAAAACTGCTTCTGCATCGGACCATGCGGCAAAAAAGACTGAGGATATGACGTCGGTCATGCGCATTAGTACCCTGACGTACTGACGTCAGTCTAATGCGCCCTGACCGACGTCAGCCTTATACTCTGGTATTCGGGCCGACTGGACGCGGACTATACCCAATAGTCAGGACTGCAGCAATGGAAGACGAAGAACATCTGCGGGGTGAACTTTTCTGAAACCCACGAGTGATTCAGAACAAGATTTGGACCAGACAGTTCTAGCAGTCGTGGACTAAGGTGGATCAGGAGGAGCCATTTTCCTGGATACTTGTAAACTCTGTAAATCATGACTTGTTTCTAAAATGTCTGAGGTGCTTTCTAGCTTGATGACCATATATATTCATGTTACTGGAATTATTTAACTAGATGCATGCAAAGAGTCCTGTAGCAGGACATTTTCCAGTGCAGTATGCAGACCTAGACTACAGTTGATTATTATTTTTTAAAAACCACTGTCTTTATTTTGTTTTTTCAATTTGTTGTTATTAGGTAAATAAACTGAACCTTAATACATTTTTAGCTATAATAACGCAGGCCACAAGTGCAACCACAGCTTCTCTACAGGTGGTTGAATGTGATGTGGATGAGACTGCAATTCATCAAACTCCACTTACTGACTTGCATCTTGTCATCTGGTTCATTCTATAGGAAATCATTGCCACTGCTGGTAGTGATTTACTGCATTTTTTTAGATTTCTCTTCTTATCTGTGGTTTATAACACTGGACTTGTTATATAGTAACAAGGAAATAGGGGAGATGACTTCCACCTGTGTGTCATACCTCTCAAGTGTACTTCATTACGAGGAACGTACCTCATTAGGGGTCATAAAAAGTTCATGTTCCTCAAAGTTCCTCAATGTTCCACATTGAAAGACTCTGTCACACATTCAGTGTTAGGAATTTTTTTAAGTGAAATCCATAGTAAATAGAAATTAATCATATTAATTCATTAAAAGATCTTCTTTATAAGTAAAACCAGCATATTTTAACCATCCTATGGCCTTCCTAGGTGAAGTTGTTATTTAGCTATTAGTATGTGTTCCACATTTTGCCCATTTGTTCCACATTATGAGGGCTAGTGTTCCTCATTTTGGAGATGGATGGTTGAGAGCTATGCTGTGTGTGCAGGAGGTGCTTGCCCCATGCAGAAATGCTTATTTTATTATTGTTTGTTTTTTTCATCAAGTCGAAGCTTCAACCAGTAGTTACACAGGGACATGCATTAGAAGTTCAAAGGCAAAGACCACATGCATGGGCAATCTGGAGTAAATAATCATCTCAAAGATGATGATGATAAGCAGATTAAGAAAACCAACATAAACATGGGAAATAACACGCAGACTCCACACAGAAAGTAACCAGACATCAGGACTGAATCCTAGACAGTGGATTTACAACAGCATCAACACTGATAGTTATGTCATCATGTTGAGCATGGTATCTGTGATGACTCTCCATCTCTGGGCCAGTAATTAAGGAGCCTCAATCCTCACCACTGGCACCTGTGGGGGACATCCACTGGGAGAATAACAGGTACACACACACAGTATCTCCAGATGCAGCTCTTTGCATCAAGCATAATCAAGCACAATTTCCCTTAAAGAGCACACAGAGAGCACATTGAGTTGGGGGGCTGGTTCCTCTCTCTTTCCCCAGATCCCCAATAAGACAGCTATAGAGTTGAGTCCTTAGCCAGGGCTGGCACAGGTTTACTAGCTATGACCCCTTTTGCCCAGACTATAAGATAGTTATTACTGCCACCAGAACCCCTCAGCAGCTACTTTAAGGCCCTTAACAAAGGGTGTCCAATTTTACTCTGTAATATTAATATTAATACAAATGGTAGTTTCACTAAGAGCAAGGCTATTAGGATTGGCCCACACAGTGTCACCAAATAAATATGCAAGTACTCTCAAAACTTAAATATCTCTACAAAGATCAGTCACAATGAAAGGTTTAAATATATTTAATAATAAATAATAAATGAACAAGAAAATACTAAGTATATATTCACAGTGACATCAAGAGTTCCAAATCACAGGAAATATTTAAAATAATATTGAAGAACAGACCCAGACAAATACAGAAAACAATATCTAAACTAAGCCTCACTATATTCCTGACTGAATCTAAGAGAATTATACTGTTCCCTAATAAATTACTTAATAGAGCAAGGCAGATGATGTGGTGAATGGTCATTCTTGTTGTCAGGGCCAAGACAAAATACAGAATGCTCTCACTCACTAAAAGACTTATCAAAATAATATCTAAAATATTACGTCTGAGATAGCTTGCAGAATGTCATCACTTCTGGTCATCTGACTTCTAGTAAGCTGGCAGGATTTAGCACATACCTGTAAAAATACACACACAAGGGCTTTTGTTCAGATCTGTGATAGGTGCTAGAAGTCATAAAACAATTGCATATCTCCACATTTCCAGAGTGGTAATTAGTTCACCCCAAAGACAATACAGAAAGCTTCCTAGTACAAACGTTGTGTCTCTGGCTGCATTGAAACCTGTGAGATAGCATCTTTATGGCCTAGCCTATAAAGTGATTTAATTTCATATATATTTTAAAGTTTGCTGGACTGTGGTTAACCTCCTGATTCCCAGTTTCCTCTGTTAAAACACAAACATTTAAACAGTTACAACAGTGCATGTGCATTTCTGTTCTCTCCAGCAGGGCACACTGTGGATACATTTCAAACACAAGCACTTTACAAATACCTTTTCAGCACAAATATCTATACAAATCAGTTTGATATACACATGACATACAGTATTAATACATTTGTAACACCACCATCTTGTATGACATGCAGTTCTAATACATTTGGAACACAGGCATCTTGTATCAATCAGTTTGATAGTCACAAATGACAAATAATTATTTACAAAATTCCAGCTAGCTGTGTTGGTAGTACCTCCTTTCGTCACAGTATCTTTAAAGAATAAGAACAAATCCATATAGTATATAGAGCACACAGTGCTGCACTGTGGCAATGCAGACCCAGTCATCATTACTGGACTATGTCAGGGTCACTTCATTAACTTACAGGCTGGATACATCTGGAATTTGCTTTAAATCCTAGAAAACAAAGTGATGTTAAATTTTGTTATGACAGAACTCCACAACAGCAAAGCTATGTTACAGAGAAGATCAAAAGATGGAGGTAACATTGAAAAAGTTTTTGTCATTAAGCATCTTGTTTTCCAGTTCTATCAGGAAAATGGAAACATCAGCAAATGCTTACAAGTAATGATAAAACTGCACAACATATGGAAATTGCATTTCAGATATCAGCAGTTATTCATCCTAAATCTAGGGTGCTCTTTATAATGAGTATCTTTCTGCTAATGCTCATTTATAATACCCATTTTTGGTAACCATCCCAAGAGTGAAACTCAAGCAGTATGTAAGTGCTTTTCCCAGACCTGCCTAATTCACTGCATAGTGCAAGCACCACAGTGCAGTGCTACATTACAGAAATAGCCACTGCTTCTGCACATATTTCTGCATTCTCAATTGCCTGTCATGCAATGGCAGCTGAACAATAAAGGGGTTTTACTAATGGTGTGGGGTACATGGTCCAGAACTACTTGTTTTCAGGCCTTAGAACCAGCTCTTCTCTGCAGTACTAGAAATGACAGCTATCAGTAGTTTAAATGACTGCTTAAAGCCTTTCAGATGGATTATAGCTTATGTTACTGTGCTTCAGCACTACTGACTGGCCGCAGGTAGTTTGGCTTGTGGGCTGTGCTGACAATTTGGTTAGGTATTACAGAAGGCTGTACAGCGTGTTTTTTAATATCCAAGGAACTGCACTACAAATATATAGTCATATTGATTTCTACTGCCCTGTTGCTGCTATCTGTCATCAAGTGAAGTACAGCATGGTGTCTCTCTTACTAATGTGTGATGTGTGCTCCTGATATGCAAAGCAGAACCCTGTTAATCTGTGCTGTTTCCCACAATCCTTAGCATCTACTGAAAGGTCTCAATTGTTTAGCATGTTTCCATGTGCTAGTTTTGTATAATAAGGAAGAAAGTCAGTAAATCAAAAAGAACCACAATTGTATTGTGAGTCATTGCCCGTGTTGCTGTTAGTTGCTACTGACAACCAGGACAACAGCAAACATATTAAGTCATTATTACCTTCACAGTCACTGTTTTCTAATTAAGCCAAACTCTTTTAAGTGCCACATGTCCACACAAGCTTTTTTTTTCAGAAATGATGATGAAAACACATCTCTGTGTGTACTGCAAATAAATTCCATGTAATCAGCAGAATTTAACGGAGTGAGTATATTAGAATAGTGACAGCTGTCCTCAGTTGTGTTACGTATACTGTCACTGACTTACAGCAGCTAATATCATTAAAGTACAAAAAAGTATGAAAAAAGACAAACATGAGTATGTGAAGATAGCACAGCTTTCCAGGTTTATTAATCAGTGCAAATGTAATGATGTAATGTCCCAGAAGAGCATCTACAGCTTGGAGAAAAGATTTATTCTCTGTTCTCATAGTGTACAAAACACACATAAAAATGAAGATGAGATCGTTCCCCTTTTATAAAACTCTAGGCATGGACTTCACTGTATTACAGTGAAAGAAGGCCTTCAGATACTACAAGCATTCATCCATTTCAACAGCAATTTATGTGGAAGGTTGCAGAACATAGATCTCAGCAAACTTACAAATTTTCTGTTTTGGGAAAAAATACCAAAGGGGACTTTTTTATATATATTTGTTAACCATGTAAGCCCACTGCCACTGAACAATGTGGCCCTTTTCATGGGGGACCCAGGAGCATTGTCCGGTTAATTAACTTGAAGTCAGGCCCTGTACCTTTCAGCTCATTAACAACTAACTGCCCTACCTGCCAGACTTCCCTGGTAATATGTTGTCCAAAGACAGTCTGACACACGTTATCTTGAAATATTACAGGAAAACACTCCATTAAAACTACTTGTAGTGAGAAAGTTAAAACCCCACAATGTTTCAAGCAGATTAACCTTAACAACTTGCCAGTTATCAGCCATGCTATCTTCAGGATAAGAGCAGCACTTTCAGCAATCAACTGCTACCCAAACTCAAAATCAAAAGGTACCTGAGCAGGAAAGAGATACCAGTTATTGTCACTTTATTTCTTAGCAATGTAATTTCACACCCTGTAGATGTAAGGGATCCAAATGAAAAGGACTTATACCTATCTGTCAGTACAATAGCCTTCATTCACGTCTGGCAGTTAGCTTAGAGGATTAAGGAGGTGTCAACAAGCTGTTTCCGGTGGTCCAGCAAGGTTTGATTCCTTCATCCCCCAATGCCTGTGTGATTTTGAGGAAGTCACTTAATCAGACACCGCCACTGAGCTGAGTCTGACAAAGGTCTATGGAAATCAATGCACTGCCCCAGAAAACAAATATATATAAACCTTCTGACCACAGAGCCATGGCAGATGATTCCTGACCTGAGAGCCACATAATGATGCAGTATATCGTGCTCAGACATAGATGAGTAGCTAGGCCATTTGGATCTTAGGGCAAGACCCTAATTTGGCATTCCAGCCTACATGCGTGGGAAATGCCTTGACAACAATGTTTCACAAAAACATAGACAGGCTCAAAAGCATGTCCAAACAGAAATTTTATTGACGGTTTAATATATTTTCAGAGTTAATCGTTCAACTGTCATGTGATGCATAACAAAACACAACAGAGGTTTAGCAATTTAAAGATACCACACAGGTATTAAAAATAAAGCAGAATTCAGAACAATCCATACTATTAATAGCTTTGTAAATATGAACTGCAACACAAGAATACATGAACTTACTGTTGCTGTGACACAGGCAGAAAAATACATCCTGACCCTTATGTATACTGCACAAAAAAGTTTAGTTGTGCATTGCAGCACCATACGTACCTGAAGTTTACATCATATAGAATATGTTTTAATAGTCAGTGCTAGCTCAGCGAATTCTAGATATCTATACAGCAATGTGTGGTTTATTGTCTGCTAGCAGCATGCCCCAGTGGCATAATAAAATACAACACACACTGAGTATGTTTACTGTTTAGCAACAGGGGTGTGCACTACTAGAAAATATAAACTATACCTCTAAGATGATTTATTTCAGTTATAAAATAAACCCCAAGCATAACAAATAAAGATAAATGCAAAGTGCATGCAAGTAAACAGAAGAAATAAACAATTATTGGGAAAAAAAAGAAAAAAAATAATTGGATTAAATTGCCTCTGACAATATGGGTCATTCTGGGTATATCTCATACATACAAGATATATGGTTTGACTCTTACCTTTGGGATGGAAAATTTTGCTAGGTTTAAAATGACCCCTAAAGTAGATGGCCTACTACTAATCCATGAACTTACACACACACACACACACACACACACACACACACACACACACACACACACACACACACACACACACACACACACACACACACACACAATTCTTTTGTTACTGCAGAAAACCATCATAATAGGTATATATCCAGTTCGCATGCTAGTCATCAGTAAAGGGGCCATCTGAGTTAAAAATCTGCTTCATTTCAATTCTGACACACATTTTATAAAATCCCAGCAATAGTCCTAAATATCAAATCCAATAACTATCTGTATCGTGCATTACATACACCTACCCCATTTTATGGTGCTCTTCAGCTGCTTAAACACCAAAGGAAGAAGAAAGGTTTCCAAAGCCCTACACCAGTCTCTAGCTCAGACATACAGTATAAGACTTTGGGCAGTACAATTTGTTATTCTGCAAATCTGCAGTAATCATGATTATTTCAAGGTACTCTAATGAAGACCTCAACAAGCCTGTTAAGAATATAAAGTACAGTGAGGGCTTCTTTTTGATTGCACAAAGACATTTTTGTTAGATTTTTCTCCTTAGTTCACCTAGGCAACAAACGGACTTCAGAGTATTAACCAACATGTGCTGAATACTTAGCCCTGGCCTTTGACCGTACCTCTCAACTATTCAGATTTTTGTAGAATTTCCAGATTTTCAGTTCATAAAATTTGTGTTTTTCTAGCAAATCAGTGAGGAGTGAATTCATTAAATAGTGATGTACATTTGTGTTTCAGACTTCATTTCCTTCAGAAAATGCATACTAATACAAATCCTGTTATTCTAGTAACTTTTTAAGTGTGCACTTTATAAGAGCAGTATTTAAAACCTGTCCCTATTTTGGGCCTTTGACCCCATTATGTTAAGCTTTGTGCAGATTTCTTGTTCTAAGAGGTTAAGAGGTATGCCCAGCTGACACTGCTTTCATGAGAGACAGACATATATGTTATTTTTTTTTCAATGACCAATGAAGAAACTAGCAATATAAATATAAAAAATATGAGTGTGAGTGATTCACCCGCTATAACGGGGATGCAGGAGTGCCTACCCCACAAAAAAAAACAGTTACATTTCACTGAGCCTGATCATTAGGGATTTAATCTTCTGTGAGTCATAGTGGAAGGATTTACTATACCCGTGTTTTAAAATCAAGACATATATACATTAACATTATGCTTGGCTTTGATGCATTGTCACCTATCAAGCAGTGCAACTGCACTGTTTGCTTTCTTTCTCTAAATGCCCTGGTGATCCCTTCAGTAGTTTGTCCATGAATGCACAAGGATTTCACAGACATCAAAAAGAAACATTTCCTCCAACTATCTCTTCAGCAGTTTGTCCATGAAAGCACAAACACTCAGACTTCACCAAAATGAAACATTTCCCCCAAAAGACTCCTTCAGCAGTTTCTAAGCATGCACAAGCACCAGAATTAAACATTTCCCCCAACAGAACCCTTCAGCAGTCTGTCCAAGGATGCACAAGCACCACAATGAAACATTTCCCCCAAAAGAGCCCTTCAGTGGTCTGTCCATATATGAACAAGCACCAAAATGAAATATTTTCCCCAACAGACACCTTCGGCAGTCTGTCCAAGTATGCACAAGCACCAAAATGAACTAGAAAGTAACTTTATTTACTTCAGAGACATCTTGTTCCACACCCAAATCTCTCTCTCTCTACACATCAAATGCATCCACAGCAAGTGATTTCAATCTGGAAAACACTGCATACTTCAGCTTGTTGTAGGTGCCAACAATACTGCCCAATACACTGTCTTTCTTGCCCTACGGTATCATCCCCACTACCTGCACAGCCAATCACAGGTCTTTAGGGGGCAGTGCCGAAGCAATATGATGTAAGCACATGTGGGAGGAGGCACATAGGAGTGTTCCTAACATCCTCTTAGGATGTACACATTGCCAGTTCCCTTAAAGGGAAATAAAATAATTTTTAACTGCAAACTTTTTTTTTATTTTTAATTATCAAGTTGCACCTAGACAACTCAGCCCCTGGGGCAGTTGCCCCATTTGCCACACTCTAGCTAAGCTACTGCTAAGACCAACGTCACAGATGATGGGCAAGGTGCTGTGACTGATGTCACAGTGAAGGAGATGGCCCAAGCAGCTAAATGCATCTCAGGATTAGTCCACATGACACAGGATTTTGAGAAAGTGCTGCTCAGATTCCATCAGGAATTTTAATTGATGATGATCTGTTGAAATACATTACAAATGAATACCTAAATGACCTAAAATAGGCAGAAGCACTGATAGCAAACATTCCACCAAACCCTACACCACTCCCCAGAAATCATCATCATCATCATCCCCTTTTTCCCATTTACATGGGGTCGGGGTATCGTATTAACTGCCACCAACTCTCTCGATTCAGTGCCACTCTCCTGCCTTCTTCAACACTCATGCCTGAATGTCGCAGATCTTCTTTCAAACAATCCATCCACCTCTTTGCTGGATGCCCTCGCTTCCTCTTACCTTCTTCCTGTCTGTCCCAAATCTCCCTCACCAGATTGGCTTCTGCTTTTCTACACATGTGCCCATACCATCATAATCTGTTTTCTTTGATCTTTTCTGCAATTGGAGCTACTTTGGCTTCATTTAGTTATTTATTTATTTATTTATTTGCCTTTTTTTTTTTTTTTTTTTCTGGGAAAGGTTTACTGGGTTAGAAAGTCCTTTTCACTGGAGGCCTGGGGAGAAACATTCAAAAAACTAAAAATCAGCATATAGTAGGAAAAACACTTAAGGCTAACAACTCAGCCGGAGACTCTCCATTTACCAACTCTGTTGGTAAAACATGGAATTCTCTTCCTGCAGACCTAACGTCAGAACCCTCTTCAGTTCTATTCAAAAATAATCTTATTCAATACCTCACAAAATGCTGGCTTTGTCCTTGCTCCACCCCAGACTAATCTCTCCCCATTTCTCAGCGCACCCTTTATCCTCAGGGTCTAGCCAAAAAACTCTGAACAAACCCACTGAATAAGTAAGGACTAGTTCTTCCCCTTGTATGTAAGCTGCAAAGATCCAAGAATTGATACATATAGAATAAAAAACTGCTTAATGCTTGTACTAAAACCTGGAAGTGTATTATATATATATATATATATATATATATATATATATATATATATATATATATATATATATATACATGTAAATGAAAAGTTTTTATCTCAACTGTCTCTAATTGATAATGTATAACACATAAATGTGTACCAGTCTCACTTGTACTTGTATGTCTTGTGTTCTTCTGTGTGGAGCTTTTCTCCCCAGGCCTCCGCTGAAAATGGACATATATCCAGTCGGACTATCCCAGTCAACAAATGTAAAATAAATAAAATATATAATAGAACATTGTATAATGGGTATTCATAAGGGAAGGAACATAATGTAATATTGCATAATAGCAGGTGCTATCACAGTAGTAATTATCGAAAATGTATCAGCACATAAAATGTATATCTTTAATGCAAATGGAAGTACAGCAATTCACATTCTGGAAACATTCAGAACAGCATCCCACACTGCAATATGGCAGTTAAGCTATTAAGGGGTATAGTGTGGTGAGAAGAATATAAAGGAGATTAACTAAGGGTATAATAGTTAAATCTAAATTAGCAAGGTCCTATGTCTCTACCTATGGAAAAGGAAATTCAGATGGGATGGAAGCTGTCAGAGATAAAGGAGATTTATCTAAGGGAGAGGCACAGTAGCAAATCCAGGTATACCTCAAATATGATTTTAGTGAGGACTTGAAGAGGCTGGGTTTGCTGATCTGTCATATGGAGATGGGTCGAAAGTCCCATTTCTTAATAATATAACTAGAGGAAAGGGAGCCACTGTATGAGTTATCAAAGGGTGTAGTGAGTCACTGTATGAGTTATGGAAGGGTGTGACAGAGGTCAGGAATTTGTCAGAGGTGGGAAGTTTTGTAGTGGGAGCTTGCCATACCTCTCAACCTGCAGTCATCAAAACTCTGGACAATGGCTATTGAAAAGTAGGTATATCTAGCCAAAAATTTGGAAAACTAGTTAGCATAAAGGATATACATATTGGCATATCTCCTCCCACTTCAGTAGAATTGTGGGATACCACTAGAAATACAAGCTAAAAAATGGGGATTAGTAAAAACTAAAACAAATGATTAAACATATTTTACTGTGAGCAAGATGAAATGGCAATACTTCACATCCATATTCATCATTAGAAATGAGCATACAAATATGACAAACTTTACTGGCTGGTGAGAATTTCAAAGTGAAGTCAATGAAAGACAAAGCTACCTACTTATAATATTACATTTCAATTGCCAAAAATTGCACTATGAAATAAATTTTAATTTTCACTCACTAATCAACACCAAAGCTATTGTACAGTGATTAACAGTGCTACATCCTACCTCTGTGACCTTAGTTGCAGAAAGTCACTTAAGCTAATGGTAGACAGGGAGACAGTGTATCACAGGACAGAAAAACACACACACACACACACACACACACACACACACACACACACACACAAGCACAAACACACACACACACACACACACACACACACACACACACACACACACACACACACACACACACACAATTTCCATATACCTAAACCATACAAACAATAGGAGGCTTTTCAAGATGGCTGCACACTGATTAATAGCTTAACTTCAGCTGTCCCAGTGGGAAACAAAAGAGATATAGGGTCTAGGAACTCTGTCACTTTTAATAAATTCAGTTACTGGCTAGTAAGTACACTGCCTGAATGCCAGCAAAGAAGAAAGTAGGAGAGCCTGAAAAAAAATCAACTAGAAAAGAAGAAGAGAAAACACTGACTTGGAAGAAACCTGCAGCTGTTCAGCAAAAGGCAGTTCAAGGTCCAGCTTTGGTACAAGACGCGGCTTTCAGTAATCTAGAGGAAAAAGAAAGTCAAATGTGCTCAAAGCTCATTAAAATAAACAAAACACTGAAAGAGTATATCAACTTAAATAACAAAAGGCTGGAAAAATGGAAGAAACTTTAAACCAATATTCAGATGAACTGATAAAACTGTGCAAATCAGAAGACGAAATGAAGAAAAGGCTGGCTGAGTATGAGACTGTACAAGAAGAAATGTTATGAGAATGGTAGAATTAGAAGGCAGAGCATGAAAAGTAACATCTGAGATTTTCAGTTGTGCCAGAGAAACCAGAAGGAACTGACTGTATTAATTTTATGAAGGCACATACAAGGAACTGATCTGGTATTCCACAGCAGGAACATTTAAATGAAAGGACACATCGTGTGTATGCTCCAAATCTGAACATGAGAAAGCAGCCAAAATCTGCATTAGTAAGGACACAAACATACCAGCAGAAAGAGAAGATCCTAACAAAACTGTGGCAAAAGGGCAAAGTATTAAAATTTGGAGACAGTAGAGTGCTTGTGGAAAATGATTATTCACTTTACACCAGGCAGAAGAGAAAAAAAGTTATTCCAACAATCAAGGAATGTGAAGAAGCAGGTGTAAGAGTCAAGCTGCTATATCCAGCTGTCTTCAAAATATTATTTTTATGGAACAGAAAATGATTTTTTGATACAGAACAGGCTAAGAAGGAAATATAAATGTTTTTCTAACAAAACGTGAGCCATCAAACAGAATAGGACTTTTCTTCTCATTCTTCTGATAATAAAGCACACAGAGAGAGGAGAAGACTTTGCCAGTGAAACCTTTTCCACTTTTCCAAAGAAAAATGCTTGAAAGGCAGAGAAAAGCAGAGGAGATCACTAGAAAAATCAGAAGTACATTGGAATTGAACTGGAATCTGAAAATGGGAGATGGAGATGAACAGGAAGAAGACCAACAACATGGAAGTTAGTGAATAAATGTGATACTGCAAAGCATCAATCACATTTGCGAAATACGACTGTATAAGAAAAAGTGGAAAAAGTGAATATTTGTTGTCTTTGTTAAACTTGTGGGGAACTGAAATGCATCTTGCCTCACTTCGTATCATTAATGTTTGGAAGGCCACTGAGGGGAGAGGAAGAGGAAGGAAAAAGGTAACTGTAAGTAAAACAATTTCTATTCATAACAGTATTTCTATGAAACATTTCACAATATAAATTGCATGTTTTATAGTAGAGTATTTTAGTTGTTCTTGTATGTGAGCAAGATACTAAAGTAAACTGACACCTTCTTTTTCTTTATTTCTTCTTTTTTACTATTACGAAATATAGGCATTACAATGCAAAAAGAGAAAAAAGGCTAGACAAAAGCACATTTAAGTTAATAGGCTGTAATTATGGGTTGTTAAGGTGGGGGGTGGGCTGCAAATATAATCAGATCATAATATATGTAGAGCTGTTATGTTTGCGCTTACTTTTCCATAGGTGAATGTCTGGATTAAGATGCTTGGCTTAATCTAATAACAAGTTCTAAACAGAAACAAGTAAACAAGAGAAAACTAAACATAATGAAAATATTCCTTTAGCAATAAATGTTTCAGGTTTTCTTTGGAAGCCTGCAGCTGATGACTACATTTTTTCTCTTATATTTCAATGGAGACAAGCTGATAATAGGACAATAATAAAAAGTCAGAACAATGGTTTCTTCAAGGCTAAAAGTTAATGTTTTCTGAAAGCATGCAATTTGCTTTTCACATCTGGGAGGCAAATAAAGAAAAAAAAAGAACAGACACCAATTAGTGTAAGCAGAAGTACAGGCAATAACATGTCTTAACACAGATAACCTCAATGTTATGTTAATGAAGGCCTGTCTTTGTAGCTGTCTATTTGGGGCAATTGTTTCTATTAGTAGGATTAAGCAACATTATTTGAAGAGGTACACAGTTATGTGTGTTTGTATTAAGTTAATAGATTCTAGGTGTTTATAATAAAACAAAAAGTTTTGAAAACTGTGACATACGTTACAATGTTGATGGTAAGAAAAAAACTGTATAAAGGATTAACCTGCAAAACATTAATGGGTGCTTGTATCACGAAAGATGGAATTTGACATTTAAAATGCTGCCATATGTAATAGGTGGGAAGAATGAATTCTTACCATAATGACAACACTTTCCATATTATTTTGAAATGTGAATGGTTTTACAGGTATAGGCAAAAAGGAAAGAATATGTAATCATATTAATAAATGCAGAGTGCAAATATCAGTGCTATAAAAAGCACATTTGGAAAGAAATGAGCATGTGAAATTGATAAAGAAAGGACTTCAGGATGGATATTCTGAAGAACATCAGAGACAAATGAAAAGAACAGTACTTATATTAATTTCTAGAGGAGCTCCAGTAGTGATAGATGAAAAAATAATAATAACAGGTTCATAAGGACATAGTAGGTACTAGGCTATCAGCCTTAGGGCCTATACAAACCTAGCCAAAGGTACCCTGGCTTTCGCCACCCAAGACAATTATTTTCCTGTGCCCCTGTTGAGAAGAGCCAAAGAAGAGATCCCTGAGGTGAATTTCCTATCTTCCATCCAATCATCAAGATTTTTCTTGAAGAGTGCTAATGAGGAGCTTTGTTTGATATAGATACATAGTTTGTTCCAGAGTATGGGAAGTCTCTGGGACAGGAATCTATCCCTCCAGCATGTTCTGTTTATTGTGTTGACAAGATATAGGTCCCTAGAGTGTGTAGCTTGGAGGGACTGGGATTTCTTTAATTGGAGTATGTCTAACAGCTCTGGGTTTGACATAGTTTTGTATGTTAGGCAGAGATCGCCTCTGAGTAGGCGATATGTGACAGAGTAAAGCTGGAGTTTTTTGAGATGGTCTGCGTAGGACAACTGTTTGAGGCTGGTAATCCTCTTTGTGAGGTATTTCTGTGGCCTTTCCAGTTATTGTAGATGTCTTGTAAGGTACATACCAAAAGGGGCGTTGTACTCTATAATGGGTCTAATGAGTGATGAGTAGAGGGGAACAATAACCTCTTTTTTCCTGGATGAGAAACCTTTTGTGATGAGGTGTGCCACTTAGAAGGATTTCTTGACTACTGTGGCAATGTGATTATCAAAGGAGAGACTACTGTCTACCTGTGTCCCAAGGTCTCTTATCACACTTTGGTGTTAAGTAGACTACCGCCTATGTGGTAGTTCATGGGTACAGAGTTTTTACCAAAAGGGATGACAATGCTCCTTTTGGCATTGAGTTTGAGGCCATGGCTTTGACATCAGGCATCTGTCTCAGTGAGGCCCTTTTGTAGGATGTCCACATAGCTAGGAGTTTTGATTATGGCTCCTAATTTGCAGTCATCTGTGAACTTCATTAGCCAAAGACATTCTGTGTTAGCCTGTACTTCAGAGAAGTAGATACCAAACAGGAGAGGATCCAGGACTGAACCCTGTGGTACTCCACTTGTCACTGGTCTGAAGTTGGATTTGGAGTCTGCTACTTTCACAGTGTGGGTTTTTTCAGTGAGCCAGTAGGCAACCTTTCTTGTGACATAGGGATTTATACCTAGTTTAGTGAGTTTATCTATAATTCCAGCATGGGGGATGGTGTCGAAAGCCTTGGCGAGATCTAGATAGGCTGTGTGAACCACCTTACCCTCATCTATGGCTTTGGTGACTGCTTCAAAGACGTCTATCAGGTTTAGGAGGCATGCTCTGCCTTTTACAAACCCGAACTGGGTGGGGTCCACAGTTTGGAGATTGCCAATGTCATTTTTTTATAAGTTCCACCATGATACGTTCCATAGCCTTGCAGACCAGGCTCATCAGGCTAATGGGATGGTAGTTCCCGGAGTCCATGGTGGCTCCCCCTTTGTGGAGTGGGATAACTGTCACTGTGCACCATTCAGTGGGCACAAAGCCTGAGGTGAGGCTATGATTGAACATGGTACTTAGGTGGGGTGCCAGTTCATTCTGTAGTTCATGGAAAACGCAGCCTGGGATGTTGTTAGGTCCCATGGATGCTGTGTTCTTGGCTTTGGAGAGTGTGTTTTTTACCTGTGCAGCCGTGATTACAGGAACTTTGCATTCTTCTGGTATAGAGATGGGCCCTTTAGGGGATGAGAGGGGGGATAAATTTAGCACTGAACCTATCTGCCAGGATGTTGGCAACATCAGTTGGTTCTGTAAATTTAGTGCCATTGGGCTGTAACTCAGAGCAGATCTGAGCGTTGCCATTGAGATTCTTGACATAGCTATAGAATGCTTTGTGGTTGTCTTTAGAATCAGTGGTGATTTTGTTTTTGTAACTAGCTTTGGAGGATTTTATGAGGGATCTCAGTTTCTTACTGAGGCTGACCAGGGAGTTCCTGCAATCATGGAATTTTACTCTTTTCTGCAACAGTTTCTTTCTTCTGTTGTAGAGTTTGTTTAGGGCAGGGGACCACCAGATTGGCTTCTTTTTTTTGGAGGATAGTATCTTGGTTCTGTTAGGGATTGCACGATTCATGCACTTGTGTAAGTGCTTATAAAGTGCATTTGTGTAGGCTTCAGCAGTCGTACCTCTATTGTCTGTCAGCATGGGTGTCGTGAAGTTTGCCACTTCCGTCTTAAGAAGCGTGAAGTTGGCTTTGGAGAAATTATTCACAGTGGTTTCCCTACTGTGGGGCAGGGGCGGGATGTGAATGTCTAAGGTGATCTGACAATTTGACCTCTGGTGTGGAACACCGGTTGCCCATGTTGGTAATGGCCAGGTCTAGGATATTGCTGTCCCTGGTGGGCTGTGGATAAGTTGATCCAAGGGGTTGGAATTTATGAATTCCAGAAAACGCTGAGCACAAGAGTTGGTACATGAGTAGTTTTCCCAGTTAATGGTGGGGCAGTTGAAATTGCCCATTATTAGGGTGTAAGGTTGTACCCTAATATTTTCCAGTGTATCAAGGAATGAGGAGTGGGAATCCTGTGGTATGGTGGGGGATCTGTAGCAAGTTGCAATTTGGATTGTGGTCTTGCCCACAGTTAGTTATACTTGGATAATCAAGGATGTATTATGCTGAGCAACTAGCCTGGAGGTGTGGCTATCCTTAATGAATATGAACATGCCTCCACCTTTAGTGTTTCAGTCCAGGTTAGGTGGCCTAAAGGTGTGGTATGAATTATAGCTTGGTAATGCAGGGGTGCTCTCTGGAGCCTTGAACCAGGTCTCTGTCACTGCACAGATGTCGATGTTCTTTTTTTTTAAGGAGTGCCTCGAGTGAATGCATTTTGAGGTTTAGACTTCTAGCACTGAGTAGCATTACCTTCAGATTTTGCTTGCTTGTATCTGTTATGGTGGTGAATTTGTCATTTGAACCTTGCCTAAAAAAGGCACTATAGGGGTGGCTATAGCCTTAGCCGGTATCCGGAATCCCAGGGGCGACAGGTGCAGGCCATCTCTGGCAAAGCATCATGGTTTGTCAATCATGTCATCCCAGGCAGACAGATACTGGATCCCCTTAGAATAACACCAGAAGCTTAGCCAATTGTTGAAGTCAGTCATTTTATCCTTGTACTGTGGTATCATTCTGGGTGATGGCAGGATGCTACTCAGGGCTAGGGTCATACCTGCCTGGGCTACAAGATCGGACAGCTCCTCCATGTCTCTTTTCATGTAGTCCAGGGAGGTACATCTCAGATCATTCACACCAACATGGACAATGACAGAGTCATATTTGTACTTGTTGTGGAGTGACCTGAGTGGGTGCATTATGTGGTGGATCCTGGCACCTGACAGGCAGCTGACAGTAATTTTCTCCTTGTTTAGCCTGATGAGTGGAACATCAGTGTGCCTGACTATACAGTCACCTATGACTAGAGTGTTGGGTATGTTGTTATGCCTTATGGGCTGTGGTTGAGTGGCACACTGAGTTTGTGGGCTATGTGTCATTCGGGTTGTGTTGGGGGGGTGGATGTTGTTTGCGTTTTTGCTTTGGAGGTCCCTGTTACTTGGGCAGATTTTTATTGAGAGCCTCCATGAAAGTAGGTGTGTGTTTTGTGTTTCTATGTGTGTGTTTTAGTGGTGCAGGTTTTGAGGGACTATGTGATGAGTGTGGTGCAAGTGTTTACCTTCTCCTCTTGACTGTCTAGTCCAGTCTTGGTTAAAGAGAACTTTGCTTCCAGTTTGGCTATATAAGTGCATCTTTCTCAGGTTGTAGTGTTGGGGGGTAGGAGGAGAGGGTTGTCTGTGTACATGAGGCAATTGCTGCATTGCCCCAAGATGCCCAGATTCATCAGGTAGACAGGAGTTAACCCCTAGACATGCCTGGACAGGTGCTTATTTATTAAGTACTAAAAACTGTTTTCCTCTAGAAAAGTGAGGAAAGTTGAGTGCTGTAGTAATTTGTAGGTTATTTAGTGCTTCCAATGAGTTCTGAACAAGTGCTGAGCTCAAAGAAACAGATTTGAGTGCTGAAACTAAAACACTGTCTAGTTCTAAGAAACAAAATTAAGCTAGAAGGCTTCCCTCCAACACAGAAAGGCTTGGGGTCTCAGAGGCTTACAAACAGTCCTGGATACAGCAAATCTGTATCTGGACTTGACTACATACAGGAAAGGCAGGAAACAAGCTTAGAAATTTTTTTTTTGTAAAGTGGAAAGGGGAAAGGAGGAGCAGAAACTAAGTGGGTTGGCCTTCTCAAATGTTCTCCCTGGATTATGTAGAATGAGGTAATGACAGTAGACTGGGAGGAGTGTCCCAGATTAAATTTACAATAGGGGCGGGCAACTGCAAAGCCACCAAGTATAAGAACATGATAACAATATGGAGGGAGTGTGGGAAACAATATGTTACACTCCTTGGCAGGAAAGCAGAACAAAAAAAAAACAAATAGATGCTTAATAAATGTAGACAATTTCTAGTTAATGCCTCACACACAGTGAAACTAGCTAGAAAGGTATGCAGCAGACAATAAAAGTGCTATAAATAACTCATAAAAATAAGCAAAAAACTGGATACTTAATGTTATATATTACAGATCCAAGTTTGCTCAGTGCCCTTCCTCTGATTAGCTCAGTGTGAAATGGCAGAAACACTCACAAGTTAACTTCTTAGGTAACAGAAAGTTGAAACCTGAAACAACTTTAAAAAAAGCTCAAAAGAACCAATGAGGTGCTTACTCCAAGCCATAGTCCAGGTAACCCCAATCAGCCAATGACCATAAACAATCCCCTCTCTGAACTGCAGAATGGCTTTGTCTAAACTAAGATGGCCTTGAACATGTGCTCAGACACACAGCCTCCACAAACAACTAGACCCAAAACACAAGCCTGAATATGGACAATGCTACAAATACCCACACTACTTAGGTAGAACAAAAACTGCAAAAATGTTTATCACAGCAGAAAAGCAGCAGTGAGCCTTTAAATGAAGGTTTTAAACAGATAAAGGAGCAAGGAGACTCTAGAGAAAGCTTTTAGCTGCAAACAAGTTATATGATACACTTCTTGGCAGGAAATCAGAACAAAAAACCCAAACAGATGCTTGATAAATGTAGGCAATTTCCAATTAAAACCTCACACTCGGTGAAACTCACTAGAAATGTATGCAGCAGACAATAAAAGTGCTATAAATAACTCATAAAATAAGCAAAAAACAGGATACTTAATGTTATATATTACAGATCTGAGTCTGCTCAGTGCCCTTCCTCTGATTAGCTCAGTGTGAAATGGCCTTTTTGTGGCAGATTTGTAGTAGTAAGGGGCTACTGGAAAGGGATGAGGATTACACTGGCATGCATTTATATTACACCTATAACTGTTATTTTGGAGATTAAAACATTTTTGAGAGAAATAATCATCTTTCAGCAGGGGCTACCACTTACAGGTGGGTATTAGAATTTGATTTCCAACAATGAGGATGTATCTGGGGGGCCTAGAAGGGAAAATTCTACAAACAAGTATAAACTTCAGGATGGATATTCTGCAGAACATCAGGGACAAATGAAAAGAACAGTACTTATACTAATTGCTAGAGGAGGTCCAGTAGTTATATATGAAAAACTATAATAATGGCAGATTTGTAGTAGTAAGGGGCTACTGGAAAGGGATGAGGATTACACTGGCATGTATTTATATTCCACCTAAAACTGCTATTTTGGAGCTTAAAACATTTTTGGGAGAAATAATAATTTTTCAGCAAGGACTATCACTTACAGGTGGGTACTGGGATTTGATTTCCAGCAATGAGGATGTATCTTGGGGCCTAGAAGGGAAAATGTTACAAATGAGTATAGATTTCTGAAGAAATTTATAAAAATATTTGGTATGAAAGGAGTGAATTCAGTAACAGGAACTTGGAAAGAAATTACACATCATTCCACAAGGTACAATAACTGGGCTAGACGTTATAGAAATAATATTTCAAAGGAACTTGTCCATTTGATTGAGAACTTTGATACACATTCAATAACTATTTCAGATCATGTGCCAAAAATTACAAAGATGAAAATGCAGGGTACTGAAGTAAAAAATGAGATACTAGTACTTTCTATCTACTTATTAAAAAGACAGGAATTTAAGTAACGGGTAGTGTAATTTATCTGATAGTTTTTAAGGAAGCAAGAAAGTACTCTAGAAGTTATAGCTAGTGAGTGGGATAAAATTTCAGTGGGGTTTAAAAAATAGGGTAGAAATAAAAGAAAAAGAGGTCTGGTCCGGAAGTGGTCAGGAGGTAATAAGAATAATGTAGAGGGGCTGACAAAGTATTACAAAATAGGGTGAATCTCACAGAAGAAGTGGAGGTACAACTGTAGAGTGCAAAAGAGAAACTAAGGTAGTACCTGGATAATATGCATGAGTTTAGAAATATTACTGTTAAGCAACTGTCTTTTGATAATAACTCCAGAGCACAAAAACTTTTGACACAATGATTTAGGCAACAGAAAGTAGAAAGCATAGTTACCAAATTTATGGGAGCCTATGACAAGAAAAATAACCAGAGATCCTGCAGAAGTTTTAGAGATATTTTGGAAATTTTAAGAAAAACTGTATAAAGCAGAAGAGTTAAATATGCCAAATTTAGAGGTACATGAGGCTCAACAATTAACAGTTAAGATACAAGAGATGAGATAAAAATGGTGATGTATAACCAATGTGCAGGAAAGCCTCCAGGAATGTATGGTATTCTGGTGGAAGTTTGGAAGTTAGGTGTGAAGAAAGTGATAAAGATCAGAAAGGTTTTGTTTAATGGTATTTTAAAAGGACAGGAGGCATCATCATCCTGGAAAAAAAAGCTGTGGTGGCTGTAATACCTAAAGACGGTAAAGACACATTTTTTCCAGCTTCATATAGGCCCACTTCAATTCTAAACCATGATTATAAAGTCTTTATATCTGTAATGACTAAAGGAGGTGATGGCAAAACTGACAGATAATGACCAATGTGTTTTGTGTGGGGTGGGCAAACATTTGACAACATTAATAGAACATGGATGACCCACAGGGAAGCAGAATGTAAGGAAAATACTGCTGCTATTAATGGGCTCTGATGCAGAGAAAGCATTTGACAGAGTAAGCTGGCAGTTTATGAGCAAGGCAGTGGAAGCATTTACATTTACTGATACAATAATAAGGTTAATTAAAAGAATATATAAGAGATCAGAGGCAAAAATCAAAGTGGGAGGGTTCCTCTCTGATAAGTTGTGTCTGAAATGAGGAACCAGGTAGGAATGTCTTCTTTCACCTTTGTTATTTGCATTATATTTAGAACCACTGGCAAAGAAAATAAGGAACTCAGAAATTCAAGGATATAATTGGTCTGGTATTCAGGAAATGTTGGCTTTATTTGCAGATGATATTACTTTGTACCTCATGAAACCAGAAAAGGACATCTCAGTGTTGTGAAATATTCTGAGACAGTTCCGTTTTGTTTTTTTTTGTTTTGTTTTGTTTTTTTGGGGAGGGTATAAAAGTAATAAAGATAAAACAAAGGCTATTACTATAAACTATGTACCAACACATTAATTGGTCCAACAATACCCATATTTATGGGCACATGATAAAATGTACTTAGAAGTATGGATTAAAAAGATTTGGTTATGGCAGCTAAGGATATGTGAGAAGAGACTAAATAAAATATACTAGAAAAACTGAGAAACTGGAAGCTCTTGCCTATGGATATGGATAGCAAGACACAAGCAGTAAAAATGTTTTTAGTCCCTTTAGTTTTTTACACAGTTCAGGCATATTTTATCAACCAGAGGAGAAGTTGTGGACAATAGTTAATAAAGAGTTGAAGGATTGTATTTGGGAGGGGAAGAGGGCAAGAATCAAGTTGGATAAAATGATTCTCTCAACAGAACAAGGTGGTTTATGATTACTTGATTTGAAGGGATATTTTAGAGCTACACATTAAAGCTCTTACACATAACACAAACAGAAAGCTACAATTCAAAGTGGAAAGGGATGGTGATGAAGTAGGGGGCTAATTCAAGAAACAAGGAAAGAGGAGGATTTTGGATTTGGATCCTTAAGTAGAATAACAACAGTCATACAAAATATTATAGTCATAAAGTAGCAACAAATATACTAAGAACTAAGCCAACATGGGAGTGGACAAAGTGATTCTGTCAATAGGGATGGCTGCAATTAAGGGTACAAAGAAAAGGCGAGAGGAGCTAGAATTTACTAGAGAAAGCTGGTAAAGGAACCAAGGCACTGGGAACAAACAGTTAAACAGGGTAAGGTAATAGAATGGGAAGAGGCCAAGAAGAATTTTGGACCACAGGCTAGAGATTGCCTTCCCTATCAGGGATTGATATCAGTATATAGGCAAAGAGAAAGGGATAGGGAAATCCTAAACAAAAGGATTGCACTGGTTGAGTTTTTAGCTGAATCTAGAACAGATGTTGCTGTTAAAAAGGGATAATTAGTAGGGCATATAAAGCATTGCACAATAAATATAGGAGTCAATCAGAAAATGTCAGAAAAGATTGGAAAGAGAGATTAGATAAGCAATTCACAAATAAACAATAGGAGGACATATGTATGGCTTGCAAATATGCAACAAAATCTAGAAGATTTAAGATTTTTACTGGAAATGTTTGCACATATACATTTATTCACCCAAGAGGACTCCAGACAATTTTTCACATGTAAATGGCAAATGCTGGAGGTGTAACAGTGAAAAAAGTGGTACGTGGGAGCATATGCTCTTGGAATGTAATAATTTGGCAGACTTTAAAAATTCCTACAGATTCTATTGTATGGATCAATGCATGTGATATATAATGTCTGTAAATGTGAACTTATTAATATTGTTTAATTACTTTTATATAAATGTAAATTTCCCTATGACAAAAGTGAAAATTCAATAAATTTGTTTAAAAAAACACTAAACCAAGAGATAGTATGCATTTGCTTGCTGAGTCATTCAACAGTAATTAATAAAACAATAGCAGAAGCCTTGAATCACTAAATTAACTGAAACTAAATGGAACTCACACGTGCTTACAGAAAAAAATCAGTGTATTCCGCATTACAGGTAACAATGTAAGTTCTGTAGCACAAAGTGTAGTACGCCTGTTGCAATCAAAGTCAATTGCGGATCTTATTTGAAAGTATTTCCCTATAAGTAATATATGGTGCAAGGAAGTTAATTTACAGCTTATGGAACTTGGTTTGTGTTTGTGTTGTTTTATTATTTGATACAGTAGCTCTGCTTACATGTTCACAGGGGCTGTGGTCCTTGTACAGTAAAATATGTTCTGTTTAAGTACATTTAATAGTTTTTTGCATTTGATGTTAAGGTTGCTGGACAATTCATCAGTGAACTCAACAGTTAAGAGATGAATAAAATACTCTGTTCTACTCTCAGCAAGACAGTATGGTGAGGCCCTGCCTCAATTTACTTTCAAACTATCCACACTAGGCATGCAAGCATGCCTCTTGCTGTTTAAAGTTGCAGCTGTCCTAGCATGAGTCTGTCTTTATACGCTTTGAAACAAATAGTTCTCGCGAGGCACACCTCTTGCTGGTTGCAGTTGCATCTGTCCTAAGATGAGTCTGCCTTTCTTTACTTTGAAAAATATAGTCCTCGGTAGGCATGATGTAGTAGATCATGCACAGCAAGGCCAAAATGTTAAAAAAGAACAATTTAAAAGGGCCATGAAGAAATTAATCTTGTTATTTTATGGCAAATGTCAGTATTTTCCAAAAACTGGGACAATTGAGAACTATGGAGTATACTACTGATGAAAATTCTAATGGAATAGGCAGCTGTCCAAGACATATAAATTCTTATGTGCAATTTTGAGTTGATAGCAGTTGAGCCAGTTTCGGTATTCAAACCAATTGGCTTGTCTTATGGCAGTACAGTGGTGGGTTCTCTTGTTTACAGTGGTAGCAAATGTAGCTATTGCATTGTAGCACTGCCCAAGTTTTGCAAGCTGGGTTGAATGCAAGCTTGAGAAGATGGATACAGGATGTGAGAGTGTGAGAAGTAGGTGGGCAGTTGCTGCTTATTTGTGAACACACATTGTTAAGTAAGATTTTGCCTTGTACAGCACTCCAACTTTTTATTTTGTTTATCTTACTAACTACTGGATATGGAGGTCAAGTTTTAGAATTTCATTAATGATGACACTTGGGGACTTTGTGTGAGAAACAAATTCAGCAGTGGTATTGTTGGTAGAAAGAATGGTGAAGTTAGTTTAACATTATTTGACTTCAAATTACATTTATTTCCAAAGATTGTCTAAGATGTGGCCATATTAAGAAAACAAGCCCTGTCGTGGTTAATTATCATCTAGCAAATCCTTTTAAAAATTCAAAAATTAACTAGCAAAGCATCGGACACTAAAGTAAATTAACTAGCGAAGCATTAGGCACTGAAGTGAATTATCAACTGCTTCACAGCATACCTTTGAAACAAAACTACAGAGATGTCTTCCTTGTTTTCATTTCAATACAAAATGTCAGTATTTGTAAAGGTGTACCTGTAATCTGTGCGCTTCATTTTTTGTGCTGCCATTGATTCCAAAATGAATGGATTACTGGAGGTCTTCTGTGCATATTTTCTACATATTTCCTATTTCAGACAGTAACTTTTCCTTTTTTTAAACAAGAAACATCTTTATTGGATTATTGCTTATGACATTGGCAACAGGCAATATATTTTCTTAGCCTAATCTGTAATTGTTTCTGCTATGCATTTAATATTGCACTGATGTTTATATTTTATTGCAGTTTAAGAAGTCTGACTATTGGGTTGGGTATATGCTTTAATGTTCAGCAGGAAGAGTGAGGTTTAAGGGAAGGCAGTACCTGAGCAATTTATGTAATGTTGGAGTGAATGAAAATTGTTGAAAACATATGTATACTGTATGAAAACAACAATGGAAATGTTATAGTTTGTTTTCTTTTCTATTACTATACATCTACCTATGTCATCTTTTAAACATGTCATGTTTAATAAAGATGCTTAAAAATATCTGATATGACAAATAAATCACCATACAGTTTTTGGTATGTAAGTCCATTAATCTCTGCAACTTTTTATTCTGCTTTCAGAATTCCAAAGGAGAATGCGGCCTTCTGAAACATCAAAGCGTTATTTTCGGTCCTCTATGAATAATCTCATCTCATTTGATCGATCTGCAACTATTCGACCTCAGAACATTGAAAACCTTGGGAGGTCACTAGCCAAAAAAAGCAACACTGCCAATGTCAGAAAAAGCAAACATTTTTTTATACCAGCACTGAGACTGCACAAACATGAAGAACAAGGAGAAAGATGGGAAAATGCTGCACTCACTCCAAGTGTGTCCCCCTCCAGGGAACAACACGTATCTGTTCAGTTCAACATTTTGAGCATCACTCAAGTATGGGACAACAAACAGTAGGTTTCCCATTTATTTCAAAAATATTTTCAATCCTGATGGGTGTTTCCCAATAATTTCTCATAGACTGCTTTTTTCAGTCCTGCTCTTATCTCTGCCTACTACTCTGCTGGGATACTTTGAATGCTGGAAAGAAAAATAAAACACTCTGTCTTACACACACCAAGACAGTATGTTTTATACAGCTATTCATAAAGATGGAATTATAAATAAAATGATTTTACACTGGAGTCTGTAATTATGTTTATTTGATTTTCCAGTATTAAAGCAGCATATTCTCCTATTAAACTTTAAATCAAGGAAGTGTAGGACTTTGTGGTATACCTTCTCTGTCTCTTGCCCTCTCCCTTTCTGTCCCCCTCCCCCTATCTTTGTCCCCCTCCCCCACAATTTCTCTCTCTGTCTCTCCCTCTGTCTCTCTCTCTCTCTCTCTCTCATTCACATTCCTGGTCTTTCTCCTTCAGTCATTCTTGCTCTTTCGCTCGCTTTGTTTCTCTTCCATTTTTTTCTCAGGAATATAGCATGTCCACCTTTACTGTGACTTGCACTTTCAATTTTCTGCAGTTAACTTCATTGTCTTTCTTAATATATGTTGCATTCACACTCTTGTTCTCAGTGTTTGTCATGTTCATATTCTCTTTTAGCTTGCAATTTATTTTTTCCTTTTCTTTTCTTTTTTTTTTAACTCCATGGTAGTGGTGCTGCGGTAGCATTGTCGCCTCACAGCAAGACGTTGTCCAGTTCGATTCTCAGCTAGAGCATCTTCTGTGTGGAGGCATGCGTCAATGGGTGTGCCTTCGTTGAAGGTTGTGCATCAGGGCTGGTAACTCGGCATGTAAAAATCCACTACCAAACATTAGCGGACCAGAGTTCCGCTGTGGCGACCCCTAACCGGGATAAGCCACAAAACACAACAAAAATTTCTCATGCTCTCTCATTTTATGGTACATTCTCTCTCCTACTTTTTCCTTTTTACTTCATTTCTCTCTCTTGCATTCACTTTCACATGTAGATTCCCTTTACTAGTTCTTTTTCATTCACACTCTGACAAATGCTTTCTCTGCCCAACACCACACCCCCTCTCTCTGACACACATCCTTTCACATTCCCAGTCTCTATCAATGTTGGTCTCACTCTGACTTACACTCACATTTATTCATTCTCTTTCACAGTCACTATTCACTCTTCCAAATCATTTAGTTGATGATCAAGACAGGATCAGTTCATTGCTTAATGCGACTCCTCCTTGTCTTCCTTAATCTTGTGGCGGATACATGTAATTATCTCAGGTACACCTTAAATAAAGCAAATGTGCTTACAGACTTTTAGCAGTGCTTGATATTGTTTGTGTCAACAAAGCATTTGCTTTCTAAATGTGGAGCGTGCATCTTCATCACGGGAACTCGCATGAGTGATCCATCCACATTGGGATGAAATGACTGGATTAGGAGGGCAGTAATGTGTATTTTTTTTCATTTTTAATGAAATCTTGAGATAATTCCGTCAGTAGCTTAACTGAAGAAAAACCTGTTTTGCTCCTCTCCCCATGAATTCCTGACCTTGGATTCATCAAGTAATAATTTTCACTATCACACTGCACTCTAATGTAGTATTAGACAATGGGCAAACTTTACATCAGCACCCTGATTGGAGAATGAGCGTTCTCCAGCAGGGTATTAATACAGAAGTAATGCCAGCTGAAAAACGAGTTCATCGCTTCACAGCAGCATATCAATCTGCCGTGGTGCTCAGACTGGAAAAGCCTAACAGCCACCATAATTTTACTCTCTCTCTAAGCATCACTTCTGCTGTTTAGTGAGTGTAAATTGTAAATCCAAAAATGAGGCAATTTGGTAAAATCCACACGATTTAATGTTAGCGTTTTTGTACACAAAAATAATATGCACTTCTTCAGACATTATTTTCCCAAAATGCACCTGCTTGAAAAGGTTACAAATTAACTAAATAATTAATCAATTACCAATAAATAAATGAATTAGTTGATTGATTACATTAAATCACAAAATAGTACATTTATAAAAATAGTACATTTATAAAATCCTGCCAAGACTTCTATTCAAACTCATTACATTGTTATAATATGTAACGCATGCACTCTGGTCACTCCACAACAAGTACAAGGACAAAATGATTGACTTCAACAATTGGCTAAGCTTCTGGTGTCATTCTAAGGGGATTCAGTATCTGTCTGCCTGGGATGACATGATCAACAAACCACAATGCTTTGCCAGAGATGGCCTGCACCTGTTGCCCCTGGGATTCCGGATACCGGCTAAGGCTGTAGCCACCCCTATAGTGCCTTTTTTAGGCAAGGTTCAAATGACAAATTCACCACCGTAACAGCTACAAACAAGAAGAATCTGAGGGTATTGCTACTCAATGCTAGAAGTCTAAACTTCAAAATGCACTCACTCGAGGCACTCCTTAAAATGGAGAACATTGACATCTGTGCAATGACAGAGACCTGGTTCAAGGCTCCAGAGAGTACCCCTGCATTACCAGGCTATAATTCATACCACACCTTTCGGCCACCTAACCTGGACTGAAACACTAAAGGTGGAGGTGTGTCCATATTCATTAAGGATAACCACACCTCCAAGCTAGTTGCTCAGCATAATGCATCCGGGATTATCCAAGTGCAACTAACTCTGGGCAAGACCACAATCCAAATTGTAGCTTGCTACAGATCCCCCACTATGCGCCAGGATTTCCTCTCCTCATTTCTTGATACACTGGAAAATATTAGGGTACAACCTAATACCCTAATAATGGGCAATTTCAACTACCCCACCATTAACTGGAAAAACTACTCATGTACCAACTCTTGTGCTCAACGTTTTCTGAAATTCATAAATTCCAATGCCTTGGATCAACTTATCCACACCCCCACCAGGGACAGCAATATCCTAGACCTGGTTATTACCAACATGGGCAACTGGTGCTCCACACCAGAGGTCAATTCCTCATTGGTCAGATCTGACCACAAGCTAATCACCCTAGATATCCACATCCATCCCCCACCCCCCATTAAGGAAACTACAGTAAAAAAATTTCTCCAAAGCCAACTTCATGCTTCTTAAGACAGAAGTGGCAAACTCCACGACACCCATGCTGATGGACAATAGAGGTATGACTGCTGAATCCTACACAAATGCACTAGGTAAGCACTTACACGAGTGCATGGATCATGCAATCCCTAACAGAACCAAGATGCTATCCTCCAAAAAAAGGAAGCCAATCTGGTGGTCCCCTGCACTAAACAAACTCTACAACAGAAGAAAGAAACTGTTGCAAAAAAAAATCCAATGATTGGAGAAACTCCCTGGTCAGCCTCAGTAAGAAGCTGAGATCCCTCATAAAATCCTTCAAAGCTAGTTATGAAAACAAAATCGCCACTGACTGTAAATACAACCACAAAGCATTCTATAGCTATGTCAAGAATCTCAATGGCAACACTCAGATCTGCTCTGAGTTACAGCACAATGACACTAAATATACAGAACCAACTGATATTGCCTATATTCTGGCAGATAGGTTCAGTGCTAACTTTACCCCCCTCTCATCCCCTAAAGGGTCCATCTCTATACCAGAAGAATGCAAAGTTCCTGTAATCACGGCTACACAGGTAAAAAACACACTCTCCAAAGCCAAGAACACAGCATCCATGGGACCTGACAACATCTCAGACTGTGTTCTATATGAACTACAGAACGAACTGGCACTCTACCTAAGTACCATGTTCAATCATAGCCTCAAATCAGGCTATGTGCCCACTGAATGGCGCACAGCGATAGTTATCCCACTCCACAAAGGGGGAGCCACCACGGACCCCAGAAACTACTGCCCCATTAGCCTAACAAGCCTGATCTGCAAGGCTATGGAATGTATCATCATGGAACTTAAAAACAATGACATTGGTAATCTCAGACTCAAGACCCCTACCCAGTTTGGGTTTGTAAAAGGAAGATTATGTTTCCTAAACCTGATAGACTTCTTTGAAGCAGTCACCAAAGCCGTAGATGAGGGTAAGATGGTTCACACAGCCTATCTAGATCTCGCCAAGGCTTTCAACACCATCCCCCACTCTGGAATTATAGATAAACTCACTAAACTAGGTATAAATCCCTATGTCAAAAGAGGGGTTCCCAAATGGCTCACTGACAGAACCCACACTGTGAAAGTAGCAGACTCCAAATCCAACTTCAGACCAGTGACAAGTGGAGTACCACAGGGTTCAGTCCTGGGTCCTCTCCTGTTTGGTATCTACTTCTCTGAAGTACAGGCTAACACAGAAGGTCTTTGGCTAACGAAGTTCGCAGATGACTGCAAACTAGGAGCCATAATCAAAACTCCAAAAGATGTGGACATTCTACAGAAGGGCCTCGCTGAGAAAGATGCCTGGTGTCAAAGCCATAGCCTCAAGCTCAATGCCAAAAAGTGCATTGTCATCCCTTTTGGTAAAAACTCTGTACCCATGAACTACCACATAGGTGGTAGTCTACTTAATACCGAAAATGTGATAAGAGACCTTGGGACACAGGTGGACAGAAGTCTCTCCTTTGATAATCACATTGCCACAGTAGTCAGGAAATCCTTCTACGTGGCACACCTCATCACAAAAGGTTTCTCATCCAGGAAAAAAGAGGTCAGTGTTCCCCTCTACTCATCACTCATTAGACCCATTACAGAGTACAATGCCCCTTTTGGTATGTACCTCACAAGACATCTACAACAACTGGAAAGGCCACAGAAATACCTTACAAAGAGGATTACCAGCCTCAAATAGATGTCCTACGCAGACCGTCTCCAAAAACTGCAGCTTTACTCTGTCGCATATCGCCTACTCAGAGGCGATCTCTGCCTAACACACAAAGCTATGTCAAACCCAGAGCTTTTGGACATGATCCACTTAAAGAAATCCCAATCCCTACGAGCTACACGCTCTAGGGACCTAAACCTTGTCACCACAATAAACAGAACATGCTGGAGGGATAGATTCCTGTCCCAGAGACTTCCCATACTCTGGAACAGACTACCTATCTATGTCAAACAGAGCTCCTCATTAGCACTCTTCAAGAAAAATCTTGATGATTGGATGGGAGATAGGAAATTCACCCCAGAGATCACTTCTGTGGATCTGCTCGACAGTGGCACAGGAAAATAATTTTCTTGGGTGGCGAAAGCCAGGATACCTTTTGGCTAGGCTTATATAGGCCCTAGGGCCAATAGCCTAGTACCTACCTATGAACCTATGAACCTATGTATATATATTTATATATTGATTATTAATGCTAAAAAGACTTAATAAACTTTCAAAATCTGCATCACCTATCTAAAGCTTTTAATTTCAAAAGACATTTAATGGAACATGTTTCATTAAGTCCAGGATAGATGCATGCATTAGTCTGGAGCTGCCACATTAGTTCTCTTTCTTCCAACCTAAGCCCTCAAGGCCCACCTCTAATGTTTCTCTCAACTTGTTCAAGTATAGTAAAATGAAAGCTGTGGGACTGGAATTCATTTATGTGTCTAGCAAGGACGTTAGTACTGGAATTTCTACCTATGTTATACAAATGTTTGTATATTCGCTGTTTAAAGCGACGCTCCCTCTTGCCCAAATAAAAAGCTGGACAATGGCGGCAGGTAGCCAGATATACTATACCCTGGCTGTCACAAGTGAATTTCCCTTTTATGGTATATTTTATCCCATGTATAAATACATGTGTTCCTATCTGTATGTGCTTACAATAATGGCATCGGCCACATTTATACATACCCCAAGCATGGTTAGGGGTCATACTAGATGCTTCTTGTAAGGCTTTTAAATTTAGGCCCCTTCGATAAGTGACCAAAGGTCTCATTCCTAATATGTTCACAATTGAATGATCTTCTAAAATGAAATTCCAATTATTGATTATCACATTCCTAAATTCAACAGCATTAATAGAAAAATCAGTTAAAAAACTAGTAACATAATTATCAGTATTGTCGCTGTTCATATTTTGCTCATTGACTGTGATAGCTGGTAACCTCGGTGTTACCCTCTCCATAATGTGACCCCTTGACAGAATTGGCTTGACATGGCCTGATTGTCTTTTAGCTGTCACTTCTGCAATAAGATGGTCAACAAGGCAGCCTGAATATGCTCGTTTTATGAACATACTTTTAAGATTGTCACATTCTTTAATGAATTCATCCTCTCTTGAAGTCATTTTAGATGCCCTTACTAACTGCCCTTTGACTATTGCTCTTTTCTGATAATATGGGTGATTACTATCAAAATGTAGAAAGCAGTTGGAATATGTAGGTTTCCTATATATTTGTGATGCATGCCTATTATGTTGTCCATCCTTGTAGAGCCTTATGTTGAGGAAATTGATAGTCTCACTATTAAACTGGAATGTAAATTCCAGGAAACTAGTGAAACTAATCATGACCTCGACCAATTGAGCTGCTTCACTTTCTTCCCCCTTAATGTTAATAGTTAATTATGATAAACAAATGAATGAATTAAAAACACAGTTGGAAGTATTGGATGGGGAGATTAAAGCCGATCCAGAATTTAGTAGATATGAATATGATTTTTAAAAGAATCTTTGCTAGTATTGATTCCCTAATCACAAAGATTATGGACACGAAATTACGTAAATTACGAATGGATAAAATAGATTATGAACATAATAGGCTTATCCAGATCCTCCGGAAGTGCCTAACCAGGGTCCTCATAATGCAACAGTTTTCACGGTAACAGTAAACCAGACTGGAGCTCAATCTGATGACATCATAAGTAGTGAGCCTGAAACCGCTGGCCAATTTAATTTGTCTGTCTGGCGAAGCGAACACATTAGATGGAACCAGAAACACCAACATGGCGGGATGCTAACATAATGAATGAGCATAATGCTAATGATAATGATCAATTTTTTCATCAGCGAGGCAACAAGAACACCAACCGGGGACAATAGAACAACTCGCTTGCCAAGCAGCACAGGAACAAGAACACGTGCCACAAGAGATAGCCCAGGAAACAACTTTGAATAAATTGGTTATGTACAGAAGTGACCAAGGTGACTTAAATATCTATAATTTTAGTTCTATTTGTGTTCCACAACAAATGGTGAATTTTCTAGCAAAGGGTTTCAATTTTGTACTGAGCTGTAGACCAAACATAGCTAGAACAATTTGTGATTTGAAACTATTTGTTCGGAAACTGAATTTGAATGTGATGTTTGGTAATAGTACAAGCATTATGAGTAATGAACATGTGTCCAGTGATTTCAATACTCCAGTACAGGGAACTTTAGCTTTATTTGAAAAGATTAATTAAGTCCATTTTAGATCTGTGGTGGATAATCATTCTAGTGTCCAAGGTTATAACATAACATGGGCAGAAAGAGATTTTATTGGGTATCTAAAAACACAAAAAATTTGGGTTATGCAACCGGACAAGGGTGGAGGCATTATATTCATGGACCAAATAGAGTATGATAGGAAAATGTATGCAATGCTGAGTAGCATTAATTATGAAAAGGTGTCATTAAATCAGTTGAATCAAGCGTATCAACAAATTAAATCATATTTAAGTGATTTATTTGTAGATGCCGCCATTTCTATTGATACATATCACTATCTAAGTATGCCAGCACCACTTATTCCAGTTATTTTTGGTACGCCAGAAATTCACAAAAATCTTATAGATCCACCTTTTCGTCCTATCATAGATGGATGTAAGTCGATCACATATGCTTGTGCTAAATGGGTAGATTCAAAGTTGAAATTACCTTTGCAGACAGAAGTACAGATTTTCCATGATTCCTGAGCCTTTTTGGATAACCTCAACAGTTTAAAGTATGATTCTTCTTATAACTTCTTGACTGTGAACATAAAAGATCTTTATATGGTGATACCCCATGATTTAGGGTTGGAATGGGTCCGTGAATTCCTCCTTGTCAAAAAAGTGGAGGGGACGATATTGATCTTTTAATTATGTTACTAGAAATTGTTTTAAGTAACAATTTCTTTATGTTTAAAGATGATTACTTTTTACAGAAATCAGGGGTAGCTATGGGCTCCCCCTGTGGAGGCAGTTTTGCCAATGCAGTTATGGCCTTTTGGGAAAGGATTTTCTTTTCCAGAATCAAATCTTTAAAGATAAAGTAGCCTGGTACACAAGATACCAGGATGATATGTTCTTCATTTTTAAGGAGGAAGAAAGTGAAGCAGCTCAATTGGTCGAGGTCATTATTAGTTTCACTGGTTTCCTGGAATTTACGTTCCAGTTTAATAGTGAGACTATCAATTTCCTTGACATAAGGCTCTGTAAAGATGGACAACATAACAGGTATGCATCACAAATACATAGGAAACCTACATATTCCAACTGCTTTCTACATTTTGATAGTAATTACCCATATTATCAGAAAAGAGCAATAGTCAAAGGGCAGTTAGTAAGGGCATCTAAAATGACTTCAAGAGAGGATGAATTCATTAAAGAATGTGACAATCTTAAAAGTATGTTCATAAAACGAGCATATTCAGACTGCCTTGTTGACCATCTTATTGCAGAAGTGACAGCTAAAAGACAATCAGGCCATGTCAAGCCAATTCTGTCAAGGGGTCACATTATGGAGAGGGTAACACCGAGGTTACCAGCTATCACAGTCAATGAGCAAAATATGAACAACGGCAATACTGATAATTCATAGATTCATAGGTAGGTACTAGGCTATTGGCCCTAGGGCCCATACAAGCCTAGCCAAAAAATGTACCCTGGCTTTTTGCCACCCAAGAAAATTATTTTCCTGTGCCCCTGTCGAGCAGAGCCACAGAAGTGATCCCCGGGGTTAAATTCCCATTTCCCATCCAATCATCAAGATTTTTCTTGAAGAGTGCTAATGAGGAGCTCTGTTTGCCATAGATAGGTAGTCTATTCCAGAGTATGGGAAGTCTCTGGGACAGGAATCTATCCCTCCAGCATGTTATGTTTATTGTGGTGACAAGGTTTAGGTCCCTAGAGTGTGTAGCTCAGAGGGATTGGGATTTCTTTAAGTGGAGCATGTCCAACAGCTCTGGGTTTGACATAGCTTTGTATGTTAGGCAGAGATCGCCCCTGAGTAGGCGATATGCAATGGAGTAAAGCTGTAGTTTTTTGAGACGATCTGCATAGGGCATCTGTTTGAGGCCAGTAATCCTCTTTGTGAGGTATTTCTGTGGTCTTTTCAGTTGTTGTAGATGTCTTGTGAGGTACATACCAAAAGGGGCATTGTACTCTTTAATGGGTCTAATGAGTGATGAGTAGAGGGGAACAATGACCTCTTTTTTTCTGGATGAGAATCCTTTAGTGATGAGATGAGCCATGTAGAAGGATTTCCTGACCACTGTGGTGATGTGATTATCAAAGGAGAGACTACTGTCCACCTGTGTCCCAAGGTCTCATCACATTTTCGGCATTAAGTAGACTACCAGCTATGTGGTAGTTCATTGGTACAGAGTTTTTACCAAAGGGGATGACAATACACTTTTTGGCATTGATATTCAGACCATGGCTTTGACACCAGGTATCTGTCTCAGTGAGGCCCTTTTGTAGTTTGTCCACATCGTTAGGAGTTTCGATTATGGCTCCTAGTTTGCAGTCTAGTGAGTGGAACATCAGTGTGCCTGACTATAGAGTCACCTATGACTAGAGTGTTGGGTACGTTGTTATGCCTTATGGGCTGTGGTTGAGTGGCACACTGAGTTTGTGGGCTATGCGTCATTTGGGTTGTCTTGGGGGGGTGGAGTTTGCTTGCGTTTATGCTTTGGATGTCCCTGATGCTTGAGCAGATTTTTATTGAGAACCTCCGCGAATGTAGGTGTGTGTTTTGTGTTTCTATGTGTGTGTTTTGGTGGTGTAGGTTTTGAGGGACTATGTGATGAGTGTGGTGTGGTGCAAGCGTTTACCTTCTCCTCTTGACTGTCTAGTCCAGTCTTGGGTGAAGAGAGCTTTGCTTACAGTTTGGCTATATAAGTGCATCTCTCACAGGTTGTAGTGTTGGATGGTAGGAGGAGAGGGTCGTCTGTGTACATGAGGCAATTGCTGCATTGCCCCAAGATGCCCAGATTCATCAGGTATACAGGAGAAATCACTGGGAGCTGACCCTTAGACATGACTGGATAAGTGCTTATTTATTAAGTACTAAAAACTGCTTTCCACTAAACAAGTGAGGAAAGTTGAGTGCTGTAGTAATTTGCAGCTTATGTAGTGCTTACAATGAGTTCTGAACAAGTGCTGAGTTCAAAGAAACAGATTTGAGTGCTGAAACTAGAAAACTGGCTAGTTATAAGAAACAAAACTAAGCTAGAAGGCTTCCCTCCAACACAGAAGGGCTTGGGGGCTCAGAAGCCTACAAACAGTCTAGACCACTTAACAGGAAAGGCAGGAAACAAGCTTAACATTTTTTTTCTTTGTTCTCTTTCCCAGATGCTCTCTTTGTACACAGTAGGAGTGCCTGAAATCAGAATATGATCTCACTGCACTCAGTTGAGAGAGCAAATGAGATGGGCCCACAAGGAGTATCCAAACACAAATTCACAAGAGGGGCGGGCAGCTTCAAAGCCACCAAGATTAACACCAAAACAGAAACAGGGAGGGTGGGTGGGAAAACTAACTGAAGAACAGAGTCAAAACTTCCAGTTCAGTTAATAATCATGCAACACAGTTAACTCAATTTAAATACTGTATTATTTGAAAAAAAGTGCAGATAAAGATACATAAATTCTCTTATACGTCCAGTTGAATACACCTAGATCTTAGCCAGCCAAAGCTGAAGTTTTTAAGCAGAAAATATTTCAAACTGTACCACTTAAATAGGCAAGGACAGAAAATGAAAGAATATGGCTACCCCCACACCTGCAATTACTAACAAATAATAAAATTCAAGCAAGAACTGACAGAAGAACAGAGTCAAAACTTCCAGTTCAGTTAATAATCATGCAACACAGTTAAATCAATTTAAATACTGAATTATTTGAAAAAAAGTGCAGATAAAGGTACTTAAATTCTCTTATACGTCCAGTTGAATACAGCTAGAACTTAGCCGGCCAAAGCTGAGGTTTTTAAGCAGAAAATATTTCAAACTGTACCACTTAAATAGGCAAGGACAGGAAATGAAAGAATGTGGCTACCCCCACACCTGCAATTACTAACACTTAATAAAATTCAAGCAAGCACTGACTGAAGAACAGAGTCAAAACTTCCAGTTCAGTTAATAATCATGCAACACAGTTAACTCAATTTAAATACTGAATTATTTGAAAAAAAGTGCAGATAAAGGTACTTAAATTCGCTTATACGTCCAGTTGAATACAGCTAGATCTTAGCCAGCCAAAGCTGAGGTTTTTAAGCAGAAAATATTTCAAACTGTACCACTTAAATAGGCAAGGACAGGAAATGAAAGAATGTGGCTACCCCCACACCTGCAATTACTAACAAATAATAAAATTCAAGCAAGCACTGACAGAAGAACAGAGTCAAAACTTCCAGTTCAGTTAATAATCATGCAATACTGATAACTCAATTTAAATACTGTATTATTTGAAAAAAAGTGCAGATAAAGGTATTTAAATTCTCATATACGTCCAGTTGAATACAGTTAGATCTTAGCCAGCCAAAGCTGAGGTTTTTAAGCAGAAAATATTTAAAACTGTACCACTTTAATAGGCAAGGACAGGAAATGAAAGAATGTGGCTACCCCCACACCTGCAATTACTAACAAATAATAAAATTCAAGCAAGCACTGACTGAAGAACAGAGTCAAAACTTCCAGTTTAGTTAATAATCATGCAGCACAGTTAACTCAATTTAAATTCTTTATTATTTGAAAAAAAGTGAAGATAAAAATACTTAAATTCTCTTATACGTCCAGTTGAATACAGCTAGATCTTAGCCAGCCAAAGCTGAGGTTTTTAAGCAGAAAATATTTCAAACTGTACCAGTTAAATAGGCAAGGACAGGAAATGAAAGAATGTGGCTACCCCCACACCTGCAATTACTAACACATAATATAACTCAAGCAAGCACTGACTGAAGAACAGAGTCAAAACTTCCAGTTCAGTTAATAATCATGCAACACAGTTAACTCAATTTAAACACTGTATTATTTGAAAAAAGTGCAGATAAAGGTACTTAAATTCTCTTATACGTCCAGTTGAATACAGTTAGATCTTAGCCGGCCAAAGCTGAGGTTTTTAAGCAGAAAATATTTCAAACTGCACCACTTAAATAGGCAAGGACAGGAAATGAAAGAATGTGGCTACCCTCACACCTGCAATTACTAACAAATAATAAAATTCAAGCAAGCACTGACTGAAGAACAGAGTCAAAACTTCCAGTTCAGTTAATAATCATGCAACACAGTTAACTCAATTTAAATACTGTATTATTTGAAAAAGTGCAGATAAAGGTACTTAAATTCTCTTATACGTCCAGTTGAATACAGCTAGATCTTAGCCAGCCAAAGCTGAGGTTTTTAAGCAGAAAATATTTCAAACTGTACCACTTAAATAGGCAAGGACAGGAAATGAAAGAATGTGGCTACCCCCACACCTGCAATTACTAACAATTAATAAAATTCAAGCAAGAACTGACTGAAGAACAGAGTCAAAACTTCCAGTTCAGTTAATAATCATGCAACACAGTTAACTCAATTTAAATACTGAATTATTTGAAAAAAGTGCAGATAAAGGTACTTAAATTCGCTTATACGTCCAGTTGAATACAGCTAGATCTTAGCCAGCCAAAGCTGAGGTTTTTAAGCAGAAAATATTTCAAACTGTACCACTTAAATAGGCAAGGACAGGAAATGAAAGAATGTGGCTACCCCCACACCTGCAATTACTAACAATTAATAAAATTCAAGCAAGCACTGACTGAAGAACAGAGTCAAAACTTCCAGTTCAGTTAATAATCATGCAGCACAGCTAATTTAAATACTGTATTATTTGAAAAAAAGTGCAGATAAAGGTACTTAAATTCTCTTATATGTCCAGTTGAATACAGCTAGATCTTAGCCAGCCAAAGCTGAGGTTTTTAAGCAGAAAATATTTCAAACTGTACCACTTAAATAGGCAAGGACAGGAAATGAAAGAATGTGGCTACCCCCACACCTGCAATTACTAACAAATAATAAAATTCAAGCAAGAACTGACAGAAGAACAGAGTCAAAACTTCCAGTTCAGTTAATAATCATGCAACACAGTTAACTCAATTTAAATACTGAATTATTTGAAAAAAAGTGCAGATAAAGGTACTTAAATTCGCTTATACGTCCAGTTGAATACAGCTAGATCTTAGCCAGCCAAAGCTGAGGTTTTTAAGCAGAAAATATTTCAAACTGTACCACTTAAATAGGCAAGGACAGGAAATGAAAGAATGTGGCTACCCCCACATCTGCAATTACTTACAAATAATAAAATTCAAGCAAGCACTGACTGAAGAACAGAGTCAAAACTTCCAGTTCAGTTAATAATCATGCAACACAGTTAACTCAATTTAAATACTGTATTATTTGAAAAAAAGTGAAGATAAAGTTACTTAAATTCTCTTATACGTCCAGTTGAATACAGCTAGATCTTAGCCGGCCAAAGCTGAGGTTTTTAAGCAGAAAATATTTCAAACTATACCACTTAAATAGGCAAGGACAGGAAATGAAAGAATGTGGCTACCCCTACACCTGCAATTACTAACAAATAATAAAATTTAAGCAAGCACTGACCGAAGAACAGAGTCAAAACTTCCAGTTCAGTTAATAATCATGCAACACAGTTAACTCAATTTAAACACTGTATTATTTGAAAAAAGTGCAGATAAAGGTACTTAAATTCTCTTATACGTCCAGTTGAATACAGTTAGATCTTAGCCGGCCAAAGCTGAGGTTTTTAAGCAGAAAATATTTCAAACTGTACCACTTAAATAGGCAAGGACAGGAAATGAAAGAATGTGGCTACCCTCACACCTGCAATTACTAACAAATAATAAAATTCAAGCAAGCACTGACTGAAGAACAGAGTCAAAACTTCCAGTTCAGTACTAGTTTTTTAACTGATTTTTCTATTAATGCTGTTGAATTTAGGAATGTGCTAATCAATAATTGGAATTTCATTTTAGAAGATTGTTCAATTGTGAACATATTAGGAATGAGACCTTTGGTCACTTATTGATGGGGGCTAAATTTAAAAGCCTTACTAGAAGCATCTAGTATAACCCCTAACCATGCTTGGGGTGTGTATAAATGTGGCCAATGCCATTATTGTAAGCACATACAGATAGGAGCACATGTATTTATACATGGGATAAAATATACCATAAAAGGGAAATTCACTTGTGACAGCCAAGGTATAGTATATCTGGCTATCTGCTGCCATTGTCCAGGTTTTTATTTGGGCAAGACGGAGCGTCGCTTTAAACAGCGAATATACAAACATTTGTATAACATAGGTAGAAATTCCAGTGCTAACACCCTTGCTAGACACATAAATGAATTCCATTCCCACAGCTTTCATTTTACTATACTTGAATGAGTTGAGAGAAACATTAGAGGTGGGCCTTGGGGGTTTAGGTTAGAAGAAAGAGAACTAATGTGGCAGCTCCAGACTAATGCATGCATCTATCCTGGACTTAATGAAACATGTTCCATTAAATGTCTATTGAAATTAAAAGCTTTAGATAGGTGATGCAGATTGCGAAAGTTTATTAAGTCTTTTTAGCATTAATAATCAATATATAAATATATATACATATTATAACAATGTAATGAGTTTGAATATGAGACTTGGCAGGATTTTATAAATGTGCTATTTTTATAAATGTACTGTTTTGTGATTTAATGTAATCAGTCAACTAATTCATTTATTTATTGGTAATTGATTAATTATTTAGTTAATTTGTAACCTTTTTAAGCAGGTGCATTTTGGGAAAACAATGTCTGAAGAAGTGCATATTATTTTTGTGTACGAAAGCGTTAACATTAAATCGTGTGGATTTTACCAATTTGCCTCATTTTTGGATTTATGAGTGTGAATTGTAAAAAAGAAAAAAAAAAGAAAATTGAAAAAGTGCATCTGGGGGTGTCTAAGTGTAGGCGTGCATGTGAGTGAAAGTAAGATCGATCAAGCTGTTATTTTACACTTGCTAAGCAGCACTTTTGCTGTTTAGCGAGTGTAAAAAAAAATAAATAGAAAAATAGGTACATGTGTTATGTATATATGTGTATGAGTGTGTTTATATTTCTTTCTGTGTGTGTGAGTGAATGCATGCATGGCGTGCAACTCGGTGCAAGAAAGCAGAAGAGCCTGTGTGTGTGTATATGTATGCGTGTGTGAAAGCAGAAGAGACTGTGTATATGCGTATGAGACAGAGTGAACAGTGAGATTGATCAACCCGTTATTTTAAACTCACTACGCAGCACTTTTGCTGTTAAATGAGTATAAAGTAAAAAAGAAAAGTACTTAAGTAAAAAAGTATGTGCGTGTGTATGTCTGTGAATGAAAATGTATGTGTGTATGAAAGCAGAAGAGAGAGAGGGTGAAGAGTGACAGTAATCCCTGACAGTAGCAGCAGCAGTTAAGAGGTCTGCGTAACACTTGGCCTCTTACCTCAACATATCCTGATAAGCATAAAATAAACAGGGGACAAAGGTTCAAAATAATATAAAGTAGAGAATCAATTATCTGAACTAACTGGGACCTAGGGTAGTTCCAGTAATCAGACTGGATAATCAAACATGCATTGAAGTGGATAAAAAACTTCTAAAATCTTGTGTTTTCTGAATGCAGGAAATATAGTTTTCAACCATTCAGTGATTCCAGTGGATAATAAAGAATATTTTTCACACAGAAGCAGCTACAAGCTCAAAAAAACCTGTGCAATCGAATATGTATAATGTTTACATATTCAGACTTTATGATTTTTCCTACCCAAAAACTTTGGAAGACTGCGTTCGGAAATTTGATGTTTCAGATAATTGACATTCAGATAATCAACTCTCTACTGTATAGAGAATTAGGTTTGATGGTCTTTGTAAGATGCTTTTATAATTAGTGCTTTCAGCAAGGTGTTACTTTATGGCAGATTTTAACTTGTTGTAAAGAGTTTAGGCAAAGAAAGAGAACTCGGAATGTAAGGCAAACGTGCAAAGAATAATAATATGTCAAGTGAAGTACTGGGCTTGTAAGGTATGTACTACACATATAAAGTTGAGTAGTAGGGAGTGGAAAGGTACTGGGAGATAAACCCCAAAATTTAACTTCTATAAGCTGACATGGTCCACCTTTCATACTGTCATTTTTCTTTTGTTGGCAAGCCTCTCATACATGATTTGCCTTTCAAAAATAGTTACTTTTTCTGTTTGCAGCACCATAGCTTGAATGTCTATGAAAGGAAGAAAAATAAATAAATAAATAAAGTAAATACTTGGACATTATTAAAGTGTTATGTTTTGGATGTAAAATGCTTCTTCCAACACCATTAACATATACTACAGCAAGTTTGAAACATTAGGCAGAGGAACTGTTTTACATCAAAAATATAAATAAAAAATAATATAGTACTTTAAAAAATAAATAAGTAAAACACAACAATTTTACAGACATCCTATTCTCTAAGCACAAAGATGCCCTCCAGGGTGTGTGTTAATGTGTAATAAATGCCCTTCCAGGGGTGTAGAGGCCCTCATAACACCCCTGAGTGGGCATTAATTGCACATTAACATACATCCTGTCAGGCATTACTGCTTGCTTGTCACATGTAGATGTAATCCTTGGAGCTGTATTATTTAGCAATGACACTTCATGCTGTTTTCCTGTGTCAGCCTCTATACTGAAATTAGAATTTGATAAGTTTTCTTTTTTTTAATTTTGCAGATTTCCTACCACCACTACTACTATCTGCCCTTATGTTTCCATCTGACTCATTCAGTCCTTTTTATGGGAGCAAACTGATCATGCCATATCCCTTTCGACAGGTGAGCCTTCTATATCCAGGTATCCAAAATGTTTTTGTCAACATTTCATAGTGGGGCTAAAGGACAGAAGTTAGGAGGAAGAGGAAAGACATTAAATATGTGGCCAAAGAAAATATTTTTTTTATGCTAAGGGAGGGGAATCCTAACTGGGGTGATGCACATATTGCCATCACCATGCAAGTCATCAGCTCTACCCTGCCTCCAATGCTGTCTAATTGTTGTCAACCTGCCCAGAGAAATTAAGTTATCCATTATTCTACATTTGAAAGTGTCTACTAAAACACAAAAACACCCCTTAAGGAGGCTAATGATGCTGAAAAATCCTCTTTCTCCCACCTGGCTTCAACAGTGCCTGATCTGCTAATCAAACTCGACACCTGTGTCACAGTCATGGCTTTACCCGTCTCTGCCATAGTATAAGATATGTTTTAATATAATTAACTGTTGTTTTTGGCATAGTATCTGTGGTTACCTTTGACTTAAATTCCCCAAGTGTTTAATGCACTGACACATACACACACACACATTAATGTATGTGTGTATATATATATATATATATATATATATATATATATATATATATATATATATATATATATATAGATAGATAGATATATATATACACATATAGACACACACATATAAAATGCCTTTCTAGCTTACCAATATACCAAAACAGTTATTGAAGTATTTTGGGACTGCACTGTATAATTAGTTTAACTGCGGTGGTGGTGCTGCGGTAGCGTTGTCACCTCACAGTTAGATGTTGTCCGTTCGATACTCAGATAGAGTGTCTTCTTTATGGCGATATGCGTAAATGGGCATTCCTTCGTTGCAGGTTGTGCGTTAGGCCCGGCAAGCCAGCACGTAAAAATCCACTACCAATCATTAGCGGACAGAAGTTCCGCTGTGGCGACCCCTAACCGGGAAAAGCCGAAAGACACAAAGACTGTATAATTAGTTTATCTAGGCTGATTAAATTTCTTCTAGTACTGACTTTACTTATTAATAAACATTTACCTTTAGTTTAATATTGAATATGTTGTTACTTTATCTGTAGGATGATTTTTATTTATGAGTAAGTGACATGGATTATTTTTAAATAATTATTTATGTATATTTGTTTACAAGCCTATATCTTTGCATCTTACAATTAAAAGCGATTTCAAGTGGCAAAGCAATTCAGCTGTAAAAATAAGCTCACAAAGTTTCAAAGTGAATAAATCATTCTGAATCTAGTTGATAAATTAAGGGCATTAAAACAGATTGTCTGTGTGAATTCAAGTAAACTTTCCTACACAGATGACATCTGAGGAACTTTCAGAAGGAGACCTCAGTACAGCGTTCCCATATGAAGGAGGTTAGTTCATTTCATAGGACAGCAGCAGCGTTAGCAGAAGACTGTTTGCCAAATGTCTCTTTGTAGATCCAGGGAACAACTAGTAGACCCTCACTTGATCAGCTGGGATGTATGGGTACTATACAGGGCACCATGAGCTATCTAAAATGTTCCATGTCCAAACATTCTAAGTCATAGCATGTTAACCAGAATCTTCACAGTGACCAGCAGCTACTGCACATCTTGCAGTACAGGAGTAATATGTCCAGAGCAGATATACTAGTTAAGAGTCTGGCTGCAGAGTTAGGAACTTACTGTAGTCGTATGTCAGGTCCCTATCAATGGGCCCAAGATAAAGTGCACTGAAGTAACCAAGGCAGGAAGGCACCACTGCATGAATCACCTAAATGACAGCTGCACGCTCAGAGGATGGTATCAAGTACACTATCCAGGCAATATTCTCCATATGGCAATACAAAATCTTAGCAACAGCCAGCACCCAGCACTTAAGTACCTGCATACTGAGAATCAGTACAAGAATAGACATAGATGAGTCAAATGCCAATCTATTGCCCTGTAAATGTAACAAGGGATAGTAAAGGAATACATAATGGATGTGCAGAGGCATAGACCTGCAACACTTCTGTCTTTGCTGGGTTGAGTTTCAGGCAGGTAAGCACCACACACTGAATGACAGAATTCAGCAATTTTTGTGGGTAGTAAAATCTGAGTCATGCTGGTAACAGAAGGAGAGGTACAGCTGAATGTCATCTGAATAGCACTGATACCAAACACCTCTCTGCCTTGTGTGTCCCCTTTACATGGCAGCATACTCATCACAAACAGTAAAGGGTCCAAGATCTAGGCCTGAGGAACCCTACAAGTCAGCATGTGGCTGCTGGAGTAAGTGACTTCAGAAACCAAACACTGAGTACAAACTTGGAAGTAAGAGACAAATCACTCAAGTACAGTGTCTCTGCTATTGCTATAGGACCAGACTGACAGGGATCTGAGAGGTGAAGAGGTCAAGGAATGTTTAAAAATAAATCACTATCTCAGCAACCTCATTTATAAAATAAAAATTAGAGAATGTGGGGTAATCTACACTGTTCAAGTTAGGAGAAAGTTTCTTGAGATCAGCAGACAAAGGCCTGCTTTTATACACTTGGAAAGATCTCTGTCCTCAACGTAGACTGTGTAATTTGGTAAATAACTGGATCTAGACTTAAAGACTTTTCTAGACACTAAGTTCAAGCATCCAACCTGAAGATTGCTAAATGTAGAGATGAAACCATATCCATGATTTCCTTCAAGTCAAAGTGACTAAACTCAGGTCAGAAAAAGAGAGGGTAATACACACATGAATAAACACAATGTACCACAAATGTATCATGCTACACAGCATGCCTGATTTTAACAACTATATCTGCAATACACAGAATGAATTCTTTACATTCACTGGAAGAAAAAGTTCTAAAAGTATCTAGACAGTGTGGGCTGCACTTACTGTTACATGAAAACTCTGATAAACTATATAATGGACATCGAAACAGTTTTGCCCTCCAACAGATAAGTCATCTATTATTTTCATTCTAACTGCCTTTAAAGCCTGTGCAGGCTATGAGACTCGAGATAAAATCATGGCTCATGTAGGCCTAGGTAATAAATCCACTAGAGTGTCTGAACTTTAGGCCAGAACAAGCAAATTTGACCCTTTCTTGCTGTCTTGTCCATCAAAACAATAAGACTGTCATTTGTGATGCTACCAAATCCCTATCATGGGCCTTTTAAGTACTGGGTGACAACAGTACTGGTGGAAGCCCAAACTTGAAGTGGTACACGTGACGATCAGAATATGAAATTTGTTCCAGTACCAGTTCTGTGACAGAAAGACCTAAAGGGAAAACCAAGTCTAGAGAGTGACCATGTATATGGATAACACTAATGACAACCTGAGTGAAGTCAAAATTCTGAAAAATATTTAGAATTTCCACAGAGAGCTAAAAATTCTCTAAAATATTAAGAAGTTCCATAGTAAGTTGAGTCACTTAGCATTAGACATTTGGGTTTTCAGGTGTTAAATCACCCAGGAAATTTAAAGACCTTTGGTCATATTCATATCCCATAAGTTGGCATCACTACATTTCATTGTGGACAGATTCATTGAGTGGCTTTTCTGTTATTTCTATAATTGTGGTTTGATGAAACTACATGCGGGTATATTTTGCAAGCCAGTGCTGCACTGCAGTGTTTTTTTTTTCACTTCTTCCCCACTGTAGAGCAACCATGGAGATGGCATACATAAGTTAGGAGGTGGGAGCCAGACACTGAGGCCTTGTTCTCTGCAAAAAAGTACATTTTTCTGTTCTTATGGATTTTTTTGAGTAACGCTTGTCTATATTCTAAAAATGATGAAGTGTATAGCACTGGAAAATGAGTCAATGGACCACAGGGAAGTCATCAGAAATCTCCCACAAATGATAAGGGAAAAGTTGGAAAATTGAGGAGACGTTGGTCAGAAAGATAACAGGGATTATCCTATATGCAACCATTAAGTCCTCTTCAGCTGCTAGCTTCCTCCAATTAATATTTATGGAGAAATTAGGCTAAAATGTGTGTCTCAGATGTATGATATCTATATAATCCTTGATGACCAATTTACACTTAGGGGTCAAACATCAGTCCTGATTTCTTGCCTGAATTCAGCCCTTAGTTCCATCTGAGGACATTTCTATAGTCATTCTTGCTTTGGTGTCTTTGTTCCTGCACTACTGTCAAACCTCTTATCTGAGGCAGGAGATTGGAGAGATATAATCCAAGTGGTGCAGAATGCTACAAAACACATTTATTAATGGGAAATGGTTGCTGCTGTCATATCACATTTGCATTGCCAGTATAGTACTGTACTGGATACTAGTGGCCTTTAGATGTGAATATGAAATCTTGTTCCTGATTTAATTTGCTCTACATGAGTTGACTCCCATCTACATCAAATAGTTGCTGCTCCTCTATCAGCTGTGTAGAACCCCCTAGTGAGAAGGCATGGAGAGTCTGGGATTCCCTTGAACCACTCAGCCTACGATTAGTTTTTACAGCTGCTTTATACAGAAATGCTGTGTGATTCCACCTGAATCTTCAGCTGCAGAAAGATGTGATGATGCTTCCTGAGAAAAAATGCTTAAGAGATACCAGTTATGTAATTATTTTAACCACCATGATACCCTTGCATTGCACATTGTAAAACATGGTTTGTATGCATGAAACAGAGTACAAAGGATTAGTCCAGCTAAAATCACTTTAGCTAGCAGATTTAGGAGACTTTCTCTCTGATACCCTCCCTGTGGGAGGAATAAAGACACCATGTTGAAGTTTCAAGTAATTTATTCAGTTAAGTGGGTAGATGGACAAACCCTCTGTTTCACAGGTGGGATACCAGACTTCACTCGAGCCCTCTGGATTATCTCTGTTTTCAGTTTGTACACATGAGGTGAGATATTTTCTTTTTCTGTGCATTTTCTTCCTAAAAGTAAAAGTTTAATCAGTTAGTTTAACAACCCTGTGTTTCAATAAGGGAGGAAGTTGATGATACTACCTTTGCAAAAACTGCTGGAAGAGGTAACTGATTGAATTATTTTTATCACTGTGCAGTCCTTTTGGATATGGAGTATCAGGCTGCATTCGAACAGGCCAGCTGCAATTTGTATTTATTTTCTGTGTGCTTTTTTCCTAGAAAGTCAAGTTCAGAAAGTAATTTTATTTTTTTTCTGTCTTCTTTCTTAGCCTGTGCCTGTGGACAATCAAGCCTTCTCCCAGTCAGACATGGCCATTTACATCCCAACCCTGGAAATGCTGGCCATGTGCTGAGGTGACACCTGTCCACAGGGGGCTATCATTCATGCAGCCATGTGGGTACTTTGCATCCTCCTTGGCATCCTGGCTATGAAGACATTTTTATGTAGCCTAACACCACATGGGAGATATGCTACCTCTATTACTGTGGGCGTTCTCAATGCTTTCGATTTGCAGGTGCACACTCCCATATGCCTGCTACAAATACTACCACCAAGCAGTGGCTTGGTGAGACAAAATTCCAGCACTAAGACACACATTTGCTTCACCCTTCCTCCAAAGGAATGTAGCAGCTTGCCATTAGGAAATTCATAACCTTCCTCTTCTGCCATCTTAGTCAAGTGTCCAAGCTATGTACTGAACACAGGTCACCTGAGCCGTAGTTAGGTCTTCATCCCTCTGTGCCACCAGTGCTGGTTAGAGAGTCAATTTATGAAACAATGCTGTTGACTCCTTCTGGAGCTTTGCCTGAAGGAGAGGGGAAGAATGCTATCAGAAAAGTGGATAAGGCAGATAATTAATTCTTTTAATCACTGTGCAATCCTTAGGCTAGACAGTATCATGTGCTCAGCTCCATCCCTGCCAGAGCTCCTACAAAGAACCCAACAATCCTTACTTGATATCAAAAAATACCTTTCAGACACCCCACTTGTACTCAACTCAAATAAAACAAAGCTCATGCTCTTCATCACTGGAAAAACACCAGCTCACCCTCCCCCCTTCACTACCTACTCTTCCAATAAAACCAAAATCGAACCTGTCCATCACACTAAGCTCCTTGAGGTCACAATTAACAACAGTCTCAAATTTGACAAACACCTAGCACTTGTTATCAAAAAGGTCCACATAAATCTAGGTTCACTCTACAGAATTAAGCCCTACCTAACCAATACCACCAGGCAATCCATCTCCAGAACATATCTAATTTCCACCCTCTTATACGCCTCACCAGTATACACCAGTCTCAGAAAAACAGACTTATACAAACTGGAGTCATGTTATAATAAATCTGCCAGATTTGCTACAAACCTCCACCACAGTTCTCATCACTGTATAGCACTTCTTCTTCTTCTTTTTCTGTTGGCTGTTCCCATAAAGGTCGCCACAGAGATCATCCGTTTCCATTTCTTCCTGTCCTCTGCATCTTGCTCTGTCACTCCAACCACCTGCATGTCTTCTCTCACCACATCATCAATTTCCACCAGCACCCTGTTGGCTAACAGTACTGTTGGTGGTCGTTGCTAACCCGGGCCTCGACCAATCTGGTATATAAATCTGTATTGTTGTCTGCATATGTCATTTGGCAAATGTTTTACACCGGATGCCCTTCTTGATGCAACCCTCCCCATTTATCCAGGCTTGGGACCGGCACGAAGAAAGAGGGCTTGTGCATCCCCAGTGGCTGGGTTTTCATCACTGTATAGCACTACACCAACTAAAATGGATGGAACTACCCAGTCTACTAACTTTTAACCAACTATCTCTAGCTCATTCCACCTTTCACCACCCTAAAAACTGCCCAGCTCTTAGGGACTTGGTACAGCCCCTCAGCAACTGTAGCTCACTAAGATCTACCAATAAACTCCTACTTAAAGTAACTAAATCCAATAATAGTCATGGTGGCTCTCTATACTCCAACATAATAGCAAAGTCCTGGAACTCTACACCTCAGAATATACTCAACATTACCAATTCATCCAAATTCAAGCTACTTCTTAGGGAGCACCTTACCAACACCTGCCTCTACTCTTGCACCAAACCTGGCTAAACCTGCGTAATCTACTTTCATTTCATGATTCTCTGCAAATGGTCCACTTAGGTAATGCTGCCAAACTGCGGTACAATCACTCTTTCTACACAACTTGTACAGCTTATGAGACCTACTGTTTTAATGATGCAATAGCATCTAATGTATTAACTTTGTACTGTCTTACTGACCACTGTTGTTATTATTGTTATGTAATGTAATTAAATAATGTGCCGTATATAACAGTAGTATCTAGATGGTGGAACTTTTCTCCCTGGGCCTCCACTGAAAATGGAACAACAGCCCAATCAGACTTCCCTGGTAAACAAATGTTGTTGTCTTTCGGCTTTTCCCGGTTAGGGGTCGCCACAGTGGAACTCCGGTCCGCTAATGATTGGCAGTAGATTTTCACAAACGCCGAGGTGCCAGCTCGACGTTCAACCTTCAACGAAGGCACGCCCATTTACACATGTCTTTTGAACGCCTACCCAACAGCGGGGAGGACATGCAGACTCCAAACAGAAGGCACTCCCCACACTCCAGCCAAGAATTGAACGGGAGAACCTCTTCCTGTGAGGCAACAATGCTACCACTGCACCACCATGGAAGTACTCCCTGGTAAACAAATGTAAAATATATAAATAAATACTGTGGTATTTAGTTGGATGGTGAGTGCCTGTAGTAGGATTAGGTAAGAGATGTGAGCTTCGTGTGTCATAGAGGACAACCTGTAGCTGGCCAGTACATGTTGGAGAACCTTATCTATGGAGACTTGAACATGGATGAATGCATGGTATCATCCTGTTTAACCAGCCTAGAGTTGTACTTGTTGCTAGTGCAGATGGAGACACCTCCATCTTTGGCCCCTGTCTGTGCTGCTGTCAGTCTAAAGATGTGAAAGGCACTGTAGCCTTCCACTGCCAGAGTACTTTCTGTGGCTTTAAGCCAAGTCTCAGTAATAGCACAGATGTGTACATTCTTCCTAATGAGGAGAGCTTGTAGGGTGTGAAGTTTCTTGTTTAGGGTCCTAACATTGAGCAGTAGCACCTTAAGATTGATTTGAGGGTCTTTTTGCTATGTTGGTAGTTTTTGTCATTTTGACATTGCCTAAAAAAGGCTGTAAAGGGATAGATAAAATTTTAACCAATATCCGAAAGTCCAGAGGAGGGAACAGGCACAGACCATCCATGGCAAAGCAATGTGGTCTGTTAACCATGTCTATCATGCTGATAGATACTGAATTCCCCTGCTAAGCCAATTATTAAAATAAATTATTTTCTTTTCCTACTGTGGCATCATCCTTGGTGAAGATAGAATACTGCTCAATGCAAGGCACGGGCCTGTCCATGACACATATTCAGGGAGATCCATAATTTCTCTTTTCATATAGTCCAATGAGATATGCCTCAAGTTATTTACACCCCCAAAGACTACGGCAAAATCATATTGGTACCTGTGCTGCAGTGACTTGAGTGTGTGCATGACATTGTGGATTCTAGATCCAGATAGGCAACTACCTGTTGTCTTCTCTTTGCCCAGCCTGGTGAGAGGAGTATCTGTGTGTCATACAATAGAATCCCCTATTACAAGACTATTGGGCAAGGTGTTTGCTTGCCTTATGGGCTTTGTTCTTGTGGGATCATTGGGTGCAGGCTTATTTGTAGTGTTAGGTGTTGCTTTTGGTCTGCGCTTAAAGGATTGCTGAGTGTAGGTGTTGCAGTTTGACAGCTTAGGAGATCTTTGAGTTTTGGAGAGGTTTCTTTTAAGTGCCTCAGCATAAGAAGATCTATGTTTGTGGTGAGCAGTATGTGTGGAGGATGTAGTGTGTGTTTTTGACAAGATTTTTGCCTCCAAGAAAGTTATGTATGTACATCTCTCGCATAATGTGCTAGTTTCTTTAAGGATTAAAAGGTTGCCTTAGTACATGAGACAACTGATACATTATCTCAGGATGTCCATATCTACCAAACTGGCCACAGTGAGATTAGGAAATTGCTAATCCATGTTGTCAGGACCTGTATTAGGGATGGGCTAATATGGTTTAGGCTCTTTGTTTTACAGAGGTCACCTGAGTAGTGTTTAGGGTGAAGGCTAGATGTTAGCTAGTGCTATGATCTTAGTGTTGTATGACACTATCTAGCTGCCCTAAGCTTAGCTCCACTGAAATCCTTTCTCTGTTCTGGGTTAAAGTCCTAAGTACTAGCTTTATAGGCTTACTACTATACAGGCTACTGCTAAACACCAATGAGCAGTGAACAGTTCTGCAAAAAGGTGCCTAATTTACAGCAGACAGAAAAAGCTGAAAACTAACTCCTGCACCCTCTGGCCAATAAACAACTACACTTTAAGCTCCCTAGAGTGCCTCCCAACTCAAGGAGACCAGGTAAACACCTTCTGCCACAAGATGGATGATCCTGGAACTTGTTAATGTAAAAACACAGCAGAAGCATCTCTCAAGTGTAGATTAACACCAAGTTAAGTCACTAAAAAGCTGTCTGGCTGATGACACAATCTCACTTTAAGCCTCCTTCTGTGTTTCGCCAACTAGAACTGACCAAGCTACTTAGTACTGCCTCTAGAATAGCAGTCCCACTTCGGTTAGCCAAAAGTGAAAAGGTGCCAACTAGCTACACAAGTAATTGTCTATTTAAGCCCCTTTTGTACTGTGGAATATTGCACCTCTTATAGTCTGCACACATCCTTGCATTCCAGAGCATTTTCTGAAAAATCAACTGAAAAACACAATATAATCAAGGTTTTTATACTGCAGTACATCTTGGAGTAATGATCTTTGTGTCATTTTATTAATAAATATTTGCCCTTTCTAATTCTGCCCATTATAAGCTGGTAAGTCAGTTAAAAAGTCAGATGTAAGAAAGGTCTGGATGCCATAAGAAGTTATTACTGGAAGTACACAAAAAAGCCGCTATAGTCATTTTTTACTAAGAAATGTTGGGAGAATCTATTTGTCATTAATAAAGCCAATGAATGCATCTAGAGTCAACACACATTTGTCACGTCATTCAAAGGTATGTACAGATACTAGCATTCTTATCAGTACTGTTTTGTAATTTGCCTGATACAACAGATCATGTCTTTTGTCTCACATGATGATCTGAATCCAAAATGAGATCATGGGGTGACATGCTTCTATGGCAAGGAGACACTTTAGTGGAATACAGGCAAATGTTTGAGTTTTTGCTGTGAAGGGAAAGGTAATGATTTTATAATTTTCATGGACTGACATTGTCCTTTCTAAAGCTGAAAAAATTATATTAATTTCTATAAAAAGGTTAAATTTTTAATTTATTGTTATTTGTTGACAGAAAAACCCACTAGTCACAAGTACCTTTTCAGGGGCAACCCAGGTATACTCTTGGGTAAAGTGACTTGCTCAGAGTCTCAAAGTAAGCAAAGGAGACTGATAGAATCAAACCCATCACGAAAGGGTGAAGCTCAATGTGTAAAGCTGACAGATATGCTTCTGAAATGTCCTTATTTTTTAACTATGAGAATGAGTTAGAAAAATTTAATGATCAGTTTACTGCTTCAAGTCATAAAGACTTTATTTGGCATGCTGTTTTATCCAAAATTTCTGTTGCATTTCAACTGATTATTATCTCTTACTTCTACAGTTGTAGGATGGTCATTAGCTAATTTCTTGTACAGTGTTAAGGAAAAGAATTAATTGCGGCACCTATTGTGGAGATCTTATTGTTCAGAAGTATCTCATTCCATCAGATTCAGCTGAACTAAATGGATTCATTTCCTTTTCTGACTCTCAGGGGATCTTCAGATCAGAGAACATTATGATCATGGGCTCTTAAACTAAACATGACTCTTGCAGTTTGGACAAAACTCTTTATCTTATGTTTGCCAATATGGAGCTGAATCTCTCTGGCCTCATGTTGCCACTATTTGATTATGATATTCCAAATCTTTCTCTGAGATGCTGTCCTGAGCTACTGGTAAGAATGTTCCTTTTGTTGGCACAAGACTGTATGCTTTCTAGCTGAGCAGATTTTGAATTATATACTATCTTTTTTCTTGAAATCAAGCCCTGATGTAATTTCTAAAGGTTTGAGGATAGAGTCAACAGAATGCTGTCTTGAACAAAGCTTGATACAGACACTGACAATTGTCTCTTTGAACCCGTGGAGATATGGAATTTTTTTTTTTTTTTGGATAGATTTTGATATCTGCTAGGGTTCCTAGCTAAGCTGAATATTCATAATAGATATGATGAGGTAATGGTCTTTCCAGAAGTCAGCCAACTCACACATCATTCATCCTCTGCAGACATTCTTTCAAGTCACGTGACACGTATAGTAGCTAACTCAAGAAAGTGCCAATGCGTGGATTCAAGGAATCTCCAGGTACTCGTATGATGTTTGTTCTGTTTTAATATAATGTATATAATAACTACTGCAGGTTATCTAATAACCACTCCATACTAAATAATAACCACTCCACTATGTGCACATTTGCTCAACTGTAGATTTTCATTTTAATTTTTCTTTCCTCACCTTCTCCTTCTTGAATCCCACCCACCAAACATTGAAGTACCCAAGAAGAATGATCTTCTTCACCATTAGGGCACTGACCTGGAATTCAGCAAGGTTTGTGTAAGACTGTTCCTTAATAATCCAGCAATATTAAGTGTCGGGGTATTTGCTATGATGGCAGTGACATGCTGACTGTTATGCAGATTGACACTGGGTCAATGAGGCATTTGTTGATGCCAGTAGTAAACCCTATAAAGTGGTTAATAAACTCTTCTTTGATGGCAAAGTTAACACCATGGATACTTCTTTCTTCAGCATCTTTTTCGTTTAACAAGAATGTGAAAATTCTACCCAGTGTTCTCTAACCTGATCTACAGCTAGTATTTATGCCTCACATAGGACAACAAAGATGACATCACTCCAAGTAAATGTTCCAGTAATGGTGACAGTTCTTCTTACTGGTCATTCACTGTACTGTTTGTCCCTGTTAATATAAATATTTTATGATGCAAAAATCAGATTATCTTTCTTGTTTTGCTGGTCGCAGCAGAGACAGACAGAGAGGCAGATGTTGCTGAATATAGCTCTCTGTCCAGGAGACTGTGGAAAAAATAGACTTAAAGCACCTTTTCTTGCCCTCCTTCTGATAAGTAAGTAGAAGTGTGCCTGATAAAAGACAATGCAGCCATAGTAGCAGCTATTATATTGTACTCCTGGCTCACTACAGATGCCAGATGACCATCAGATTATTGTTGCTTGTTAATGACTATTGAACTTGAAATTCACTAGCCCTGTCCCTATTACAACTATTATGCTGATATAGAACTTATGAGGTGTACAGTGTTTTGCCAGCTTTCAAAGCCGTAAAACACTTAGCAGATGCTGTCAGAAAGGGAATGTAATGTAGTCCATTATATTTACACTTGCCTTTCCTGCCTGTCAACTGTCCAGGTTTTTGGACCCTGTCCAGATAATTGCTTCATATTTTAGTTGTTCCTCATGTAGTCTGTGGTTTTTGGACAAACCAACGAGGACTGAATTCACTAAATAATGAAATTCATTTGAATTTCAGAGTTTGTATCCTTCAGAAAACAAATGCAAGCACATCCTGTTACTCTGGCAACTTTCTAAGTTTTTTTAGAAAAAGTTAGGGACACATTACTGGGAGGGATAGCAGGCAGAAACAAATCTTTTATTTCTGTCACTGTCATCTCCTCGGTAGTACTGGCATATTTTATTGCTGAGTGCCAGACCCAACCTGAACAACATAAGCAGGGGGTGCTTAACATTCTGTAAGGCTGGGTCACTCACCACTCTGGTGCTTAACTGATTTGTCTTTTTCTGAATATCAGCGCATAATCACTACTCTCCCCATGCTGCAAAAGGTTTAGACAACTTTAGTAATTAGAATTCTACAAAGTCCATTAAAATACAGCTCTGCAAAACTCCACACTAGTAAAGACTCCTAAAGGCACTAACTCCATATGCAAAAATAAAAGCAAGATTGTAACTTTGTTTATAAGATCAACAAACTTCATTTTGTATCATACAGATCATTAAGTTCATCACATGTTCCAACAAAAGCTTTACAGTTAATGGCATGAAATGGACACAGCAAACCAATCCATCCATCCACAACCCTTTTTTCTCCTCTTTGCACATGGGGTTGGGGTGTCACTTCAACAGTAACAATCATCTAGAGCCAAAGTTTAAATTGCCTGACATAAATAAAATGTTACAATGTGACACAAAAGAAATGAGGTGGGAAGATATTTGGGAACTGTCCTGCTTTCACTTTCGCAGCTAGACATATTAAATTCCATTTAAGATACATAATTCACTTGTGTAAAGAACTGACTATTCACACAGTACCCATATTTTGGTGGACCATGGGACTATGCAAAACCAAGTTTGCAGATGACTGCAAACTAGGATTGGTTATCAAATCACATTCTGATATTCGAATTCTTCAGCAAGGGAAGGACAAAACACATACTTGATGTGTTGATCATAGATTTAACCTTAGTACCAAGAAATGCAGCAATAGTTTATCTTGGTAAATTGTAGCATCACTAACGGTTACCATATAGACAGCATGCCACTTAAATCTGACACAGTCATCAAGGGCTTGGGTATGTATGTTGATAACAGACTTTCCTTTGACCACCATGTCTCTGTGGTGGATAGACAGTTCTTCTGCCTTGCACAACCTATCTTTAATGGTATCCCTAAAATGTCCAAAGAAGTTACAGTTCCACATTATTCATCCCTTATAATGCCCATAACTGAGTATAACATGCATCTTAATAAGCATGTAAACCAGCTTGAGAGACCTCAGCATTTTCTTACCAAAAAGATCTCAGGTCCCACTGTCCTTAGCTACCCTGGTAGACTAAAATCCCTGTCCCTCCACTCAGTGTCATACAAACTCCTGGGGTGATCTCTGCTTAGCCTTTTGTGCTATGAATGACCAAACACTCTCTGAACTCATTCATCTAACAAAAAACCAGTTGTAAACCAAACACCTATTACAGAGACCTAAACCAATATAAAAACAGTGGATGTGTGACAGATACTTATCCCTACATATACCCCATTTCTGGAATAGGCTGCTCTTACCTATCAATCAGCATACTTCCCTAGCAACCTTTAAAGGCAGTCTAGATGGCTAGATGGGTGACTGCAAATTTTCAACAGTGATCTGCGAACAATGTCTAGCTAATGGGGGCACTGTTAGTCTCCCACAGTATTGAGTGATGTGTCTGAGCTTCTCGATAGTCTACTTTGGCCATATGCTCAGTAAAATCCTATGAACGTATGGACCTATGATCCATATTAATTTTTTAGTGTACATTACACTGAGAATTGATACAATGAAATGCAAAATCTTAAAAGAGAAGGATTTAATCACAGTTAACAAAACATTTAAAACAATATAAAAATATGTAAAATTGTGTTTTTGAAGGGGGCAATTATCCTACACCCCCTCTTACTTATATAAACCAACTATGAGACCACACAGCAGTGGGCAGAAGGGAGAAATTCCTTTACTCATTGGCTGATAATCTCAGAAAAAACACACACTACATTCAAATAGTCAGTTTCTCATCTGGCACCCAGTATGGTTCACCAATTTGGTGTGCTTCAACTGTACATTTTGGAGCAAAAAAAATAGTCCTTTCCCCAATCTGGTGCTCCTCCATTGAGTAGCCAGGTCCATGCTGCCTTGACTTGCATTCTTCAACTCTAAGTCAAGGAGCAAAAAAAAAAATGGTCTTGTTACAGGATTAATTGTTCTATTTTTTAAACTGTAGCGACCCGCAAGCAAACTGGATTGCACAATGTATATCACACAGGACTCATTTCCCTGCCATAATTCAGAAATGCCAGTACAGAAATGAATACTGCTACTGCACTACTAGTCGATTAGCATTGCCAAATTGCACCCCCCAACACCTTACACCTGGGGTGGCTGCCTCCTTGACCCTGCCCTAGCTACGTTTCTGTTTTCACTGGTAAACACACTGGTAAACACAGTGACCTGCACTTACTAGAATACACCATTCAATTGCAAATTGACATTTGGGACTGGTGACGCCACAACAAAGACTAACACAAATGCACAGGAACTTGAACTTTGTCGGAGGCTGTACAAGCTCCATTTCCAGCTACTGCTTTTGTTCCAGGCCTACTGCAAACTCATCAGTCAGGTAGACAAGATAAAAAAAGAAGAAGAGGTTATAAACATGTCGGATGAACTAGCCCAGTTAGAGGCCAGCTTAAAGAAGGCCGAATCTCTTTGTGCCAGCAACAGTGAAATGAATGAAATCTTGGATGCATCACAAGCTACCACAGAAACTGCACTTCATTCTCTTATAGAGACCTTGAAAAACAAAGATTTTGTGTTATCAATTGGACAAATCAAGGCTTTCAGATCTGTTTGGCCCAATGACATTTTTGGAAGCACAAAAGATGATCCCATTCAGACCCTGCTTCACATATATTTCCGCCATCAAACATTAGACCAGACTGGAAGCTTTGCAGTTGTGGGTCCTAACCATGACCTTTCTAAAGCCAGCTGTAAATTGATGGAACTAAACTTGGAGATTAGAGAGTCTATATGCATGGTGCAGTCTTACCAAGTTTTAGAAAAAAATAAAGAAGGTGAAGGCATGGTAAGCACTGGGATTTAAATAAAATATCGTCCTTTAGAAAACATTGTGAAGCTTTAACATGCATCAGAGTAAAAAGCACCTTTCGTTTTTGTGGAAAATTGGGAAATCCTACCAATTTGGGCATGGACTGTACAGCAAGAAAACTATTTTTAGTCTAATCCTTCAAAAGTGATGTTTGAGTATCTGATTTTAGCTTTACCCCACAACCCCCCCCCCCCACACACACACACACACACAACTAAACCTAATGGGATGAGATTAAGATCACTTTTCAATATTTCATCCAAGTTCCAGATTCTACCCATCTCCTAACTGTATTTACTTTATTGTTTTATCCAATTTAGGGTCATGAGGACACAGCAGCCTAGGCCAAGAAGCAACAGGCGCATCACAGGTGTAATACCAGTCCACTGAATGGTGTATCATCTCGCATGCTTCCACTCATATGTATACCTATGGCTAACTTAGCATTAGTGATCTACTTGCCACTGCCAGCATGTCTTTAGAAGGTAGGAGGAAACTGGATCTAGCAAACATCCATACAAATATGGACAGAACAGGCAAAATCCACACAGAAAACACTTCAGTCAGGAATCAGACTGGTGACAGAAGGAGCAAAGGCCATTGATTCATAACAGTCGCTGACTGGGTAATTGGTGTCTGTGGGACCTTTCTGATTTGTCTGGGTGCTATTCAAGGCATCTACCAGAAAAAGGCTGCAATACGAATTCTTAAGCCTACAAACCACTGCATCATCAAAGACAAGACTGTGTGACCTGTTTCTCATCTTAGAATTTGTGCTACTGTTTTGCTTCTAGTGAGAGAAGATGTAAAGGAGCATTGTATGTCAGCAGCATGAAACTGTGGTGAGACCAGCACTACTAGTAACCAGGTACTGGCCAATCAGAAATCCCCCCTCATTTTATCATTTTTGACCTAGTTAATTATTTCCTTCTTTTTTTCAGTAAGTACTGCTTGATTAGCTGCTGTCTAACCTAACTTCAGAATATCTCCCTAAATACTTCATCCATAAATCATCAGGGTCTACTTTAGCAGTTTCCCCTCAAGCATTTGGCAGTACCCTGCATAGACGCAGGCACCTTGAGTTGACATTTTACCCATAAAAGCACCCTTGAAATTTCACTAATTCCTTACACACAGGACAACTTGTTTGTAGTGACAAGCACTACCCCCAGAGTCACAAACCAGATACTCCTGACATTACTGTATATTTTCACAGCAACCATCTAATCAATAAAAAGGGCCTCTTGCCATGGATATGAACTTTACCACTATCTCCATTACCAGCTTGGTGGATATGGACATCCTGAAGCAATGCAGACATTGCCTCATGTTTACTGACAACCAGCTAATTCTCAAACAAACTGATAAGGTATGTGAGATATTTATTTTACAAAATGTCAGTGTAAAAAAACACTCCTGATGTCAATGAGGTTGTCAGTAGTACACACACTGCACCCATCACATACATTACAAAGAAGACACATACACCCACATATGCTGAGGCACTTAAATGTAACCTTCCTAAACCCTAAAGACCTCCTAGATGAAGTTGTGAAGATAGGTAAAGGCTGTCAGCCTATCCAGATAGAATTTTGTAGATAATTATGTCATTTGTAAATATTAATGTAAGCCACAGGCTTGTTATCTTAAATGTGAAAAGACTGCATTGGATATTGAATGCAAAAATGTAACAACAGTGCACTCTGCTGTAAGAAAGCTAAGTCAAGCATTTTATGACTGTCTTTGATATCAAAATTCGGAGCTGATATGTCTAGAGGGAGGCATCCTGCCTATTGTTTTAAGACCAGAGTTAATGGCTAGAATTTGCATGTATAAATGTCCTTTATTGCTCTGGTTTCTGAGCAGGTGTAGATAATGTAAATGTAGTGTCTGTTAGCCTGGGAACACCAGAGAAGTGTAAAGAATGATGTCATGCGAAGCAGCTCTGTGTTATCAATTTAAAGAGAGAGAATCAGAGAGCTCAGAGCATTTTGTCTTGAGAACATCCAACATCACCAGCACTGTCTTGCTCTATATGTAAGTTATTTAGAACTGTGTTTTCTCTTAGATATAGCTAGGAATTAGGAAGATTAGACTAAGTGTTTTTCTGTGTTGATGTTAGAACTTTTCTACTGTATTATTTTTAAGTATTTCTCTGTGATATCTGAACTTTTGACTAGCACTGTGTAGTAAGAAGTATTGTCTTGTCTTAATATTATTTATTATTAAATATTTTTAAACCTTTAAACTGTGGCTGTTATATGTAATGTAGAGTTAATTTAAGCTCTAGAGTACATTGCATGTATATAGTGATACTGTACCAAGTCACTCTAAAAAGCCTTGACTGTTCAGTCACACTTACCATTTGGATAATAATATTGCACAGTAATAATTGGACACCCTTTCAGAAGGGGCGTTGAGTAGCTAATGTTAGTGGGTGGTGGCAGCTGGTGCTACCTTTTAGACTGGGCAGAAAAGGGGCACATCTGAAGAACCTGTGCCAGCCTTCCCCAGGAGTGTCTGTGTAGTTGTATATAACTCTTATCTCAAAGTGTGTGTGTGTCAACTACTTGGGCAGGGACACGAAGCAGTGGTTGAACAGAGAGGGTGCTGGAGGTTTTAGCTTGCCCACTAGGCTGAGATCTGGACCCTATAACTGTGCCAGTGGGGAGTCTTATTGGTGACCTGGAGAGAAAGGAAGAAACCAGCCCCAGACTGACTGTGATCTCTGTGTGCTTTTAAGGGAAATTGTACTTTACTGTGTGTGTGTGTGTGTGTGTGTGTGTGTGTGTGTGTGTGTGTGTGTGTGTGTGTGTGTGTGTGTGTGTATTTATTATCATTTCCTTATATGGATGCCCCTCACTGGTGTTATTGGTGAAGATTGAGGCTCTTTTTTTGCTGGGCCAGGGCACGGGCATCACAGAAGTACACATAACAAATAGCCTAAGCAGTTCCAAATGCAGTCTTTCAAAACAACACCCACATCAGCACATACACCCACATCTCATGGAGCCTCTAGAAAGGCAAGCCACCACACAATCCAAAATTCTGGTCATTGGAGACTCCTTGTAAGACACACTAATGTGTAACTCACCAGGCTGAGTAAGGAGAAATCCATGGTCAGTTGCTTATCAGGGGCCAGGATGCGCCACATTACACATGCACTCAGATCACTGGACCACAAGTACTAGTATGACTCAGTCATAGTCTATGTGGGTGTAAACAAACTAAGACGTACCTCCCAAGAGTTTATGAAGAGGGATATCACGGAGCTCTCAGAATATGTGTTCCAGGCTGGTATAAGCCTAGCATTGAGCAGCATTTCACCTTCTACAAGGATGATGCCAAAATATGAACAGAAGATGACTGGCTTTAATAACAGGCTTAATTTCTGGTGTCATTCCAAGAGGGTGCAATATTTGACAGCATGGAAGGAGATGGTCAACAGACCACATTGTTTTGCAAGGGATGGTCTGCACCTCTCCCCTCTAAGCTTTTGAATATTAGCCCTCCCTATAGTCCCTTTTTAGGCACTGCCCAAATAGGTTCATCTGTTCATAGGTGTTTACTAGGCTAATGACCACAAGGGCCTTTTTAAACCTAGCCATGCATCCCAAATCTCTGACAAGTTCTGATACCCTTGATAAGTCTAAGCATGGGTTTGGGATATGAGTCATTTAGAGGTTACCTGTGCCCATTAGAGGCATAGATGCCAAACCAGGGATTCATTTCCGGTTTCCCATTCAATTGTTCAAGTTTTACTTGACTTTGGTAAGGGAGGAACTTTGCCTCACATAATGGGGAGCCTGTTCCATAGACATGGTAGTCTCTGGGATACATGCCTATCTCTCCAGTAAGACCCATTTATATCACAAGCAAGGATTAAGTCTTTAGAATGGGTAATTCTGGTCCTGTTTGTTTTCTGGATATGCAGGAGGTTCATCAGAGTGGGTGTGACAATGCTCTGTATGCCAGGCATAGATCTCCCCTCAAAAGCCTGTAGGAGACAGAATACAGGGATAGGGCCTTGAGGCAGTCTGCATAGGACATGTTACTTATGCCCTGTATTCTTTTAGTAAGGAACCTCTGTGGATGTTGTTGGATATGGCTGGTTAGGTACATACCAACGGGGACATTGTACTCAATAATAGGTCTGATGGATGCCAAATACAGTGGAACAATGACTTCCATGGACTTAGATACCATACCTTTGTTTATAAGGTGTGCAATATAGAATTATTTTCTCACCACTGTAGACACATGATGGTCAGAGACCAGATTACTATCTATGTGCGTTCCTAAGTCCCTGACTATTGGGTCAACTTTAAGGGGTGTGTTGTCAATATGATAGTTACCAGGGATGGAGGACTTACCAAAGGATACTATTATGCATTTCTTGCCATTTAGCTTTAGTCCATGGCTCTGACACCAGTTGTTCGTCTGTGTCAGCCCCTCCTGGAGAACATTTGTGTCATTCAATGACACCTCCTAATTTGCAATGATCTGCAAATTTAGTCATCCAGAGACCACTGACATTGGCCTTGACTTCTGAGAAGTAAATGACAAAAAGAAGTGGTCCAAGGACTTATTCCTGAGAGACTCCACTTATGACTGGCCTCTTTGTAGAGGTGGACTCCCCAATTTTAACTTCCTGGGTCCTGTCTATGAGCCAGTTGGCTATCCACCAGATGGCATACGGGTTTGTACCTAACCTCTTGAGTTTGTCAACAATGCCTAAGTGGAGTATTGTGTCAAATGCCTTGGCCAGGTCAAGGTAGACAGTGTGAACAATTTTGCTCTCATCCATTGCTTTGGTGATCTGCTCAAAGAAGTCCACCAGGTTGAGTAGGCATGATCTGCCCTTGACGAAACCAAACTGAGTTGGGTCCAGTGTCTGGAGGTTTACTATATCTCTGTTGAGCATCTCCATGATAATTCTTTCCATGGCTTTACATATAAGACTAGTGAGACTTATGGGTCTGTAGTCTCCAGGGTCTGTAGATGGCCCACCTTTGTGCAGAGGGATGACTGTTGCCTTTCTCCATTCATGAGACACAAAACCTGTTTGGAGGCTATAGTTAAATAGTAACTCTAGATGCCCTGATAAGTCATGTTTCATGCTATTTAAAAGGCATCCTGGGATACTGTCTGGGCCCATTGATGCAGAATTCTTGGTCTTAAAGAGAGCATTGAGGACCTGTTTCGTAGTGATAGTAGGAGAAGTCATATTTAATGCTACTTCTTTTGGGAAGGGGGAGGGGGAGAGAGGGGTAAAGTTGGAGCTGAATTTATCAGCTAGGAGGTTTGCTATGTCTTCTGGCTCAGTATAGGTGGCTCCATTTACAATGAGCTCTGCACACAATTGTGTATTGCCTTTGAGGTTGCAGACATAGCTAAAGAATGCTTTGAGGTTGTCCTTGGCATGAGAGGTCAAACTTGCATCAAATTTGGCTTTGGTAGACTTTATTTGTCCTCTGATTTGTTTGTTTAGTTTGATGAGAGTACCTTTATCCTGTTGGGTGCTGTACCTCCTAATTTTTGCCATGATTTTCTTCCTCATGTTATACAGCCTATTGATTTTGTGATTCCACCAGGATGGCTTGTTTTTTGAGTTTGTTCTGTACTTCTTCCTGGTGGGTACAGTTGCCTCTATGTAGCAATTAACATGCTTGTATAGGGTTTCTGTGAAGAGTTCTGCATAGGCAGCAGTGTTCTCAGGGTTTATGGGGGCTTGAAATTTTGCCAGGTTCTCACTTACTAGCAGGAGGTTAGCTATAGAATAGTTCCTGAATATTCCAGGTTTAGCTGGGGGCCCAGGTTTTAGTTTTACTTCAAAGGAGACCATTGCTGGCAAATTCAGCTCCAACTTTATCCCTCTCTCCCCTTCAATCTCCCCTGATCAGGGGATTATCATGGAAATGACAGATAATGACTGAAACCTCCAGACACTGGACCCAACCCAGTTTATTTTCCTCAAGGGCAGGTTATGCCTACGCAGCCTGGTGGACTTCTTTGAGAAGGTCACCAATGCAATGGATGAGGTCAAAATTGTTCACACTGCCTACCTTAACCTGGCCAAGATATTTGACACAATACCCTACTCTGGCATTGCTGACAAACTCAGGAGTTTAGGTATAAACCCTTATGTCACCTGGTGGATAGTCAGATGGATCACAGTTAGGACCCGGGAAGTTAGAACTGGGGAGCCACCTCTACAAAAAGGATGGTCACAAGTGGAATCCCTCATGGATTGGTCCTGGGACTGGTCCTTTTTTGGTATTTACTTCTCTGAAGTCAAGGCCCATGTCAAAGGCCTCTGGTTTACCAAATTTGCAGATGATTGCAAATTAGGAGCTGTCATAGAATCCCCCACCGACACTAATGTTTTCCAGGAAGGGCTGATACAGACAAACAAGTGGTGTCAAAGCCATAGACTAAAATTAAATTCCAAGAAATGCATACTAGTATCCTTTGGAAAGTCATCCACCCCTGGTAACTATCATATTGGCAATACACCCCTAAAAGTCAACCCATTAGTCAGGGACGTGGGAAGGGGACACATAGACAATTATCTAGCCTTTGACCACCACATGTCTACAGTAGTGAGGAAATCATTCTATGCTGTGCAATATATAAACAAAGATATGCCATCTAAGTCCAAGAGGTCATTGTTCCACTGTATTCAGCATTCATTAGACCTATCATTGAGTACAATGCCCCCTTCGGTATGTACCTAACTAGGCATATCCAACAACTGGAATGTCCACAGAGGTTCTTTTCTAAATGAATACAGAGCATAAGTAACATATATGCAGACTGCCTCAAAGCCATATCCATGTATTCTGTCTCCTACAGGCTGTTGAGGGGAGTTTTATGACTGGCATACAAGGCATTGTCAGACCCAACCCTGATGAACCTCCTGCATATCCACCAAAAAAAAATCAGAACCAGAATTACACATTCAAAAGACTTAAACCTTTTCTGTGATATAAATAGGAACTACTGAAAAGACAGGTATGTATCCCAGAGACTTCCTTGTCTCTAGAACAGGCACCCCATTCACATGAAGCAGAGTTCCTCCCCAACCCAATTCAAGTGTAACTTGGACAACTGGATAGGGAACAGGAAATGTATCCCTGGTTTAGCACCTATGTCTCTAAGGGACACTGGCATCCAGAAAAAGGTTCATCTGCCAGGTGCCTGTTTGTAAATGTTTCATCACCCAAGCCCCTGTTTACACTTATCAAGGGTACCAGAATTTGACAGAGATTTGGGATGTATGGCTAGGCTTAAAAAGGCCCAAGTGGTCATTAACTTAGTGCAGACCTAGGAACCTTTCAAACAAGAGAACAAAGCACTATGAAGCAGCAACAGTAAACACAGTAACACATTCACAATAGTTAAAAAATGCACTTTTTACCATGGTTTAATTTGTCATCATAGATGTTCTTTTGCTAATTAGTTTTGTGAATAAAAATGCATTTCATAAATAAATTACTTCCAGCTGTTCTATACAAAACAGCCTTAGCAACAGACAGATTAAATAAACTATATGGCCATCCAAGATGCTGTTGGTGGGGGGGGGGGGTGCAGTGCCTTTTCATTCAAAGTTCCAACAGCTCTGTTTTCAGTACAGCACCCAGTTTAGAAGAACATTGCATCAGCTGCTCTTCCAATTTCTGCTTGCCGATTGGACCACTAGTAGTGAACCAGTCACTGCCTGGTTGTTCTGCAGAACATCAGCTATAATATAGAACTTTAGACAGTGGACAAATTGTACAACAATACGCTGATGGGAGAACAAGTGTTTTCCAGCAAAGTATTAAAGTACAAGTAATGCCCGGTGAAAAACAAGTCAGCCTCTTCACAGCAGCTTATCAAGCCGCCGTGGAGTTCAGACTGAGGAAATGGAATGACCGCCATTATTTTACACTCACTAAGCAGCATTTCTACTGTTTACAGGGTGAAAATATAAAAAAGACAACAAAAAAGGTACATGTGTGTGTGTGTGTGTGTGTGTGTGTGTGTGTGTGTGTGTGTGTGTGTGTGTGTGTGTGTGTGTGTGTGTGAAAGAGAGAGATAGAGATGGAGAGAGTGAGGGAGAAAGTGAGAGTGACGTGTGAGTGAATGCATGTATGTAAGCAGAGGAGGCTGCCTATGAGAGATCGAGAGAGAGTGAGACTGAATGTGTGTATGAAAGCAGCTGGAGACTGTGAGAGATTGAGAAAGAGGGTGAGACAGATCTTGTTTGAGTGAATGTGTGTATGAAAGCAGAGGAGTCTGTGTGTATATATGTATGTGTGTGAAAGCAGAAGAGACTGTGTATGTGTGCATGGCAGAGAGAATGGGCTGTATATAAAATTGTTGTATTTCACTTGCTTATTATTTTTTTAAGCACTATATTATTTTTATATATATTTGTGGTGCCTCAACGGATCCTGGAAATTATCGCCCCATAAGCCTGACTAGCTTGGTCTGCAAAGCTATGGAAAGGATCATCATGGACCTCATAAATAAAGATATTGGGGACCTACAGACACTGGATCCTACCCAGTTCGGCTTTGTTAAGGGCAGATCTTGCCTCTTAAACCTGGTTGATTTCTTTGAAACAGTCACCAAGGCCATTGACGAGGGGAAGGTGGTCCACACAGCCTACCTGGACCTCGCAAAAGCCTTCGATACAATACCCCTCTTGGGCATTATAGATAAGCTCACCAGCTTAAATATAAACCCCTATGTCACTAGATGGGTTGCAAACTGGCTCAAGGACAGAACCCACATGGTTAGAATTGCTGGAGCCATGTCAGACTCCAAACCAGTTACAAGTGGCGTCCCTCAAGGCTCAGTCCTGGGACCTCTCTTGTTCGGTATATATTTCTCAGAGGTACAGGCCAACACAGAAGGACTGTGGCTGACCAAGTTCGCAGATGACTGCAAACTGGGCGCCATAATCGACTCTCCAGCCGACACAAGCATCCTCCAAAAAGGCCTCATAGAAACAGACAACTGGTGCCAGAGCCATGGCCTCAAGCTAAATGCCAAAAAGTGTATAGTCATCCCCTTTGGCAAAAACAAAGTGCCCACAAATTACTACATAGGTGGTAATCCATTAAGTACAGAAGAAGTAATTAGGGACCTGGGGACCCAAGTTGACAGCAATCCCTCATTTGACAACCACGTGGCCAAAGTGGTTAGAAAAACATTTTATATAGCCCACCTAATCATGAAGGGATTCACATCTAGATCAGGGGAGGTCATCGTGCCTCTTTACTCATCCATCATCAGGCCCATAATTGAGTACAATGCCCCTTTTGGGATGTAACTTACCAGACACCTGCAGCAACTGGAAAGACCCCAAAAGTACCTCACCAAGAGGATCAAAGGGCTCAAACAGATGCCATATGCTGCCCGGTTAAAGAAACTCCAGCTCTACTCAGTGGCATACCGCCTGCTCAGAGGCGATCTGTGCCTGACGTATAAAGCCATGTCCAACCCGGAATTAATGGACATGCTGCACCTCAGAAAATCCAAATCCCATCGAGCTATGCTCTCGAGAGACTTGAACATCAGCACTGAAATAAATAGGACATGCTGGAGGGACAGATTCATAACCCAGAGGCTCCCTTCACTCTGGAATAAAATCCCAGTCCAGGTTAGGCAGAGTCCCTCATTGGCTCTCTTCAAGAGGAATCTTGATGAGTGGATGGGAGATCATAGGTTTACCCCAGGTATCACTTCTGTGTCACTGTTAGACAGAGGCACAGTATACTAACCTCAAAAAAGGGCATAGCAAAATTAATTTAAAATGGGTGGCAAAAGCCAAACACACTCTGGCTAGGCTTATAAATGCCTTAGGGCAGATAGCCTAGTATGAACCTATTTGATGTAAAATGCTTCCTCTAACACCATTAACATGTACTACAGCAAGTTTGAAACAGTAGGGGGAGGAACTATTTTACACTAAAAATATATAAAAAAAATAATATAGTACTTAAAAAATAAATAGGCAAGTAAAACACAAAAATTTTACAGAGAGCCCATTGTCTAAGTGCAATAATGTCCTCAAGGTTGTGTGTTAATGTGTAATTAACACCCTTCCAGGGCTGTAGAGGCCCTCCACCTGCATTATCGGACCTCATAACATCCCTGGGCAGGTGTTAATTACACATTATACAACCACCCCCCCCCATTAAATATTCAAAAACGTGCACGCTGATTGGTCAGCGTGCACTTTGTAAATCAGAGTTATAGTAATGGAAAAAGGTCCAGTCGCCCGGACTTTTTCCATTACTATATCTCTTTTTTCACACTGTTTCGCTATGTTAAATGAGTTTAACATAGCGAGACAGCTTTAAAAAAAAGCAACAGAGATTCTCTGTTGCTTTTTTAAAGCTGTCTCGCTATATTAAACCCATTTAACATAACGAAAACAGTTTGTAAAAAGCAATGGAGAGCTTGCTTTCTCCATTGCTTTTGCCCACAGTTCTGATGTACTGCTTTCTCTGTTGCTTTTTTCAAAACTGTCTCGCTATGTTAAATGGGTTTAACATACCGAGACAGCTTTAAAAAAAGCAACGGAGATTCTCTGTTGCTTTTTTTTAAGCGGTCTCGCTATGTTAAACCCATTTAACATAGCGAAAACAGTTTGTAAAAAGCAATGGAGAGCTTGCTTTCTCCGTTGCTTTTGCCCACAGTTCTGATGTACTGCGTAGGCATACACATGCGCAGTACATCAGAACTGCTGCAGAATACCAGACAGCTGTGGAAGGGCAGCAAGGAGGCATTATACAATGCCATTATTTAAGAAAAGTAAATAATTTTTTCTTAAATAATGTCATTGTATAATAGCAATAACCCACTTCTGGGTGTGGGTAATGCTGGATTTACTCACAGTTGGCTTTGTTTGGCCACTCGGGCTTTGCCCTCGTGACCAAACCATGCCAACCGTGGGTAAATCCAGCATTACCCACACCCAGGCGTGGGTTATTGCTATATTAACACACACCCTGTCAGGCATTATTGCTTGCGTAATCACTGTTTTGAATTACACTAAGTAAGTGGCATTCACATCTCTTTTTAAATAGCTTTTTTTTTAATATTGAAGCCTTATGATGGTAATATTTTCTGTTAACATTTTTAGTAATTAGGTATACAAGTGATTAGATCAATCAGACTGATTTTTTCTAAGCTGGCAGTTCCCACATTTTCAGTCTGCATGACCCAACAGGCATGTAGGTTATATAAGTTCAACTTCAGGTTAATTATGGTGGTTGTAAATAAGCAGTTTACAATACTAAATAAAAATGTGCACATAACCCCAGCTCTTTGGCATTGTGGGTTAAAGTCCTGACTGCAAGATGACCCGAGGTTGATTAGTTACTCACACACTGGAGATGGCAGGTGAGAGGGAGGCTTATATGAATTATATCAGTTTACTCATCTTACGGGAGGAACAACGGAGGAGTGTATGCTTGAGCACACTGCCACGTTTGATCTCTGGCAGTCTCTTGTGATGCATGTGGTTATCATCTAAAACAGATCAAGGCACTGTCTGAGTCAAATGTGGAGGCATGACTGATACCATAGTGCCCACTGCATGCCAACACTTTGAATGATGTCAGTACACTCAGGGGAAGGGTTGGACTTGAGAGAAAAACACTCCATCAGCAGCAGCAGTGTAATGCTGTCCCAGGATGCCTCATTGTCTTCACTAACCCCAAACATAGTCAGTATAATTCTAGAGGAATGATTAGTAGGTTCAGTAAACACAATGAATGAGGATAGGCACTTGGAAAAGCTAATAGTCAACTGCATGGGAGACAAAATACAGCAAATAATGTACAAATAAACAAATTACCATAAAACAATATGACAGTAAAATATTAAATCAGAATTGAAGTAATAAAAAGTAACAAATCAAGAAGCAAGCTCAGTGTAAATCAAGTATTAAAAGGCACCTCAAAAATGTTTTAAATGAATGCTTAAAAAAGACTTTTCACCCTCAGTTAGCCTGACAGTAGGTTCAAACAGTGGGCCTTGACAGACAATGGTATGATTCCTGTAGGATTCCAACCACACCCCCCATGGCCACTGACAGTCCTGTAGTGGCAAAGCACAGGAAACCGAGTCATGAAGGGTAAGAAAACCATTATCAGAATCTATCCAGCACCCAGCACAGACTATAGAGAACTGGTGTAATGCAGGTGGAGAAACACCCTTTAGTAGCCAGGCTATAGTGTGCTGCATCAAGTGTAGGAAATCCATTTCAAAGTCTGGTACCACAAAGTATAGGGAATCACAGAAGTCATAGACAGAGGACATCAAGGTGTTCACAACCTTTGAGAGGTCCTCAGGTGAAGTAAGGAACTTTATAAGGTTGACTGATATCTGTAAGACAAAAACAAGGAGTGTTGAAAACAGCTGACACTTGGTCCTAAATTTTCAGTCTGGCATCAATAAAATCCCTACATCACTGCCACAAATTGCACCAAAGATGACAGCGCAGAACAAGGCTGGCGTGCAGGAATCTTGAACAGCGGTATAACTAGTGATGGTTACCGTCATAAAGCTAGTGAGTTTAAACTAGTTACAAATTATACCACTGTGGATGTAATATATTCTGAACAATCTACAAGGAAGAGGAAATGCAACTTCTTCATAAGATGATAAATACGCTTTATTAAAATAAATAAAAAAATAGAACTTGATTCTTTTCACTGATAGAACCTCTTAATACTAATCACATAAATAAAAAAAAAAACATTTAAACAGCTGTTGCAATCATCTGACAAATATAACAGTCCATCATGTTAAAAGTATTATTCTGGAGCTATAAAAATACTAGTCTTACAAAACTTCTAATAAAGATTAGTAAAAAAAAATCACTGCTTCAGTTATGTTGTTTTAATACACCTTTAAAATGTAATGCTTCAATTAAACTAATTGATGAAGTGGTTGGTGGTGCTCCTGTTTTGAAAGAGAAAGACTAATAATATGAAACCTGTTTTAGACTATAGACATGATACTGATGTATCCAACATAGTTTTGAATAAAACACTGGAGTATGAATAGTTGTGGCTTATGCACATATTAATTATCTGTACTGTTTTGTCTCCACCCAGGGCAAGACATACAACATGTAGAGTATGACTACCATTTCTATGGTATTACATTGGGCTGAAAAGGTTAGGCTTAAAATGACCTCCAGGTCAATAGCCGAGTAATCCTCATGATCCTATGATCCTAATGGTTACTATATATGTACCTCTGCTAGTCCATCGTGTGGAGTATTCAGACTGTCAAGCCTTTTATATGACAAGATAACTAGAAAGTTTTCTAACCATAGTTATGAGCATCTTTATGCAGATAAAAAAATAAATTCAAACAGTGCTACATAGACAGTTAACTGCCTGCAGCAATTTTTAAGAATTACTTTTTATGTGTTGGAACATGTCTTGTTAGATGCTCCATACAGGGTTGCTGCCTGAGACAAGGGAATTTTTCTGGCAAGAGTTGTTAGATTCCTGCAAACGTCTCAGTTTACAAGCACTAAATTTTACAAGTGAATAAAAAAGACCATTGTAGTATTGACTTTTTTTACATTTTATTAGAAGTTTGAAGGACTAGTAATTTGTGTAAATAACTAAATAATAATCCTTTTAACAAAACTTGACTATTTTGTTTGTCATGTGATCGCTATTACAATTTAAGTTTTGTATTTGAGCTGCATGCTTAGTCTGAAGAAGTTGAATCAACGAAAAGAACAAAATATATATTTGTTTTTATTAAAGTGCTTTCATGCACTTCCAAAGAAAGTGCACTGATGTGGTTTCTTCTTTGTTTTTTTCCCTATACAGTATTGCCTAATGTCATATGCTACAGTTTCTTTCTACAAGTGAGTTTATGATACTCACAGATTCCGGATGGAAGAAGAGGTGAAGGAAAAAGATATCAGCATAGCAATGACATTGCAAATGTCTCACCTGAGTAATGTCTTGTAGAGTAAACACAGAGAATACCAGAGGCCCCAAAATGGAACTCTGCATAACATCATAACCAAGAGGGTAAGAGAGAATAGCTGATAACAGAAACTGCTCTCTGTAATTAACAGGACACGTTGGAGACAAGTCAGTGAAGGGTAAGAGCTGTGTGGCTGCAGCAGTGCTGTGATCCAAGGAGATACAATGGTCCACCATATCAAATTCCAGCAATAAATCAAGCATGACCATCACAGTAACTTAGTGTGGGTAAAGAAATTGTTTACATTTATGTCCTTTTATCCCTCCCCTTTGAGTTCCAGTCAAACATTATAACTGGTATTCTAGAAAGGATGCAATTATTCGTAGGTCAGGCTGTACTGTTGGCAAGACACTTTAAAATGGTCATGAACCTAGAACTAGGTAAATCATCAACCAGAATATCTCAATATTACAACAATCACACCCCCAAACTATAGCAACACATTAGGCAGTTTTCTTTCACAGATACATGAAGATTAAGAAATCCTGCATTAATTAAATATAGACATACTGGTTTAAAAATCATTCTTTTTGTTGGACTAATTATATATTTACCCCTACAGATTTGACAGATAATATAGTACACTGCTACATTGGCCAAGGATATGATACAGTCATGCACTGAATATAATTTAAATAAAAGGAAACATAAGCCTGGTGCTATGGTATAGAAGGGTGAAGTCCTAACTATACACAACCAGTTAATTGCTCCTTCTCTGGAACAGTGCAATAATAAATATGTGATAACACAATACACTGTGATTCTACACAAACATGCAAAAATTATTCCAAAAGTTTTCATTCCAGAACTAATCAGCATTCAATGTATAGTACACAAACGCACTTTACTTAAGGGTTATCATTGAGATGATTCAGATACCATTAATTTTCTTCCTAAAAGTAATCATTCCATGGTAGACAATTGTTTATTTATTACAGTGTTACAACTGTGTTTTTACATGATATGCCAAGCACTATACATATTACTGCAAATATGTTCAGTTTTGCTTTTGTTACATCAGAGCATGATATTTATGCCCAGAAAAAATACTGACACTGTAATTTTGTGCCCTCTGCTATGATTTTTATTTAAAAGTGTCTATATTGATTTAGAAAGGTGATGAGTTGAGGGGTACATTCGTAAGTTTTATAGTTTTTTTTTTCTTTTTTTTTGCTTTGTTTTAAAAGCTTGAGGCTCTGTGTTAGGAATTGTGGCATTATTGATTAAGGCATTAAGGGTGTATGGCTCAATCAGTTACCTCATTATTGCTTGTTTCTTGCCAAGTTTATTACTGCATACATTGCCCACCTCCATCAACCACTTTTATACTCACCATCAGCAATAGTTCCAACTTCCAGGGTAGCCGTCTACAGTGCTGCAAAAGCAATCCTGCTCACCAAACATCTAATATTCAGATGGCACATGGCATTTTGCTTAGATATCTGATCTTAACATTTTTACATTTCTTCTTTCCTATGTATTTACCTGTGTTCTTCTAAAATTGTCCGGACTACTTCTGCTCCTAACACATTAGGAGCAGAAGTAGTCAGGACAATGTTATGCAGTGCTGTTAAAATGTTTACAGTTTCTACTTCTGTTTCATGTTAGACAAACATCCCTCATGCTTGTGACGTAACTGCTGCCTTTTTAGAGTATGAAGAGTGAATAGTTTATCACCATAGTTTCATGCTTTTCTTGAAGGATCATAATTAGCTCTAAGTGAGGTCTCACCAAATATTTTGCCAAAATTTCTTCAATCAAAAAAGAAATCATAAGCAGTATTTCTCAAAAGCAACAAACTCAAAAATAAGTCACAATGTAGAGACCTGGTTAACGTGCCGGCATACTCTAATTATATTCAAAAGTATGATAGATGGAGCAGAGGGCCATTTGGTCCATTTACTTATATATTTTCATGAACTAAGTTACTTTTCAAGGTTCACCCACACATGCATTATTTATGCATTCTTTGTTTATAGTGATAAAAACACCTGATATGTATTAACACAATGCCCTGATTTTCTTAGGCCTTTCGTTTTTTTCTGTTTTATGTTTCAGATGGCTAAAGTCTAGCTTAATCATTGTTTTAATTATTGCTTCATTTTTTATTTTGTTTATTTATTTACTTATTTATTCTTTATTGATCAGGTTAGTCTCACTAAGACAGTGTCCTCATTTCAGGGGAGACCCAAGGTGGGATTCATACTAGCTAGTGGAAATCTGGGCAGGTGATCAGGAAACTTCCCCTACTCTTTAACCCATCCTGGCTGTTGCTGGTAATGTTTTAATACGTTAAAGCTTTGTATAGTTTGGCAGTTGGTTTACAGGATTAATGAGCTGGTTCCTGTGGCCCAGTAGTACAAAGGTTTGATTCCCTCAGCCTTCATTTCCTAACTGTGTGACTCTGAGCAAGTCAATTAACCAGACACTAGTCTTGGGCTGAGTCTGTAAAAGGTCCACAGAGATCAGTCCTCTATCCTGGAAAACAAATAAATTAATATCAAGCCTGTTTTGTGTAAAACTTCCTATTGGGAAATTTGTTTCTGCCTTTAGCTCAAATCATGGATGGAGAGGGTCTCAGGCCAATCCACCTACCTGGATAATAAAATAAATGAGCACATAGATTCATAGGTTCATAAGTAGGTACTAGGCTATCGGCCCAAGGGCCTACGTAAGCCTAGCCAATAAGGTTCCCTGGCTTACACCACCCAAGAAAGTTATTTTCCTGTGCCACTGTCCAGCAGAGACACAGAAGTGATCCCTGGGGTTTATTTCCTATTTCCCATCCACTCATCAAGATTTTTCTTGAAGAGTGCTAATGAAGAACTTTGCTTGACATAGATGGGTAGCCTGTTCCAGAGTATGGGAAGTCTCTGGGACAGGAATCTATCCCTCCAGCATGTCCTGTTTATTGTGGTGACAAGGTTTAGGTCCCTAGAGCATGTAGCTCAGAGGGATTGGGATTTCTTTAGGTGTAGCATGTCCAACAGCTCTGGGTTTGACATAGCTTTATATGTTAGGCAGAGATTACCTCGGAGTAGGCGATATGCTACGGAGTAAAGCTGGAGTTTTTTGAGGCAGTCAGTGTAGGGCATTTGTTTGAGGCCAGTAATCCTCTTTGTGAGGTACTTCTGTGGCCTTTCCAGCTGCTGCAGATGTCTTGTGAGGTACATTCCAAAAGGGGCATTGTACTCTATAATGGGTCTAATGAGTGTCGATTAGAGGGGGAACAATGGCCTCTTTTTTCCTGGATGAGAACCTTTTTATGATGAGGTGTGCCACGTAGAAGGACGTCCTGACTACCGTAGCGATGTGACTATCAAAGGAGAGACTACTGTCCACCTGGGTCCCAAGGTATGTTATCACGCATTCGGTGTTAAGTAGATTGCTGCCTGTGTGGTAGTTCATGGGTACAGTGTTTTTACCAAAGGGATGAAACTGTACTTTTTGGCATTGAGCTTGAGGCCATGGCTCTGACACCAGGCATCTGTCTCAGTCAGGCCTTTTTGTAGGATGTTCACATCATTTGGGGACTTGACTATGGCTCCTAATTTGCAGTCATCTGCGAACTTCATTAGCCAGAGGCCTTCTGTGTTAGCCTGTACTTCAGAGAAGTAGATACCAAACAGGAGAGGTCCCAGAATGGAACCCTGTGGTACTCCACTTGTCACTGCTTTGAGGTCACGTTTGGAGTCTGCAACTTTTACAGCGTGAGAAATTAATAAATACTTATGTGTCCATTCATATGCCACTTTAATGTTTGTTCATAGGTTAATAGGTGATTACTAGGTTAATGGCTCAAATCCTACCCCTGCGCTTACCTACCAACAAATTCATCACTCAGCAGTATACTCTGTCCCTATTACCCCCACTCTTTACTCCCACAATGACACTCTCCTATTTAAAATGAAATGTCTAACTCAACCCTCTCTCTCTCTCTCTCTCCCAAAGTAAAGCCAAAATATCTCTATTTTAACAAATTCCATTCATGTGTAAAACAAAGTATACAAAACTCACCACTAACTGGAGATGTACATCCACATCCAGGACCAGCCATCAACTTCTCTCTCCCTAATCAACACACAACCACTTCCCCTCCTCTCTCCCTTTCACAGACTTCCACTTCCTCTTATACCAAAAACCTAACTATTTTCTCTCACAACATTCAAAGTATTGTTAACAAAGTCACTGAACTACATGTCTGGATATCTCTCCACTCCCCTGGCATTCTCACTATCTCTGAAATGGGTCTATATTATAACATCAAAGTCTTACAACTTCGAATGTTATAATATTGAACCCAGTAGAGTGAACGCTGGAAATAGAGAAGCTGCAGAATACCAAATACTTTCCTAGAGAAAGTATTTGGTGGGCCATTTCTGCAGCTTCACTATTTCCTTGACTGTGGAGCGAAGGTTACAGACCGGGTTAAGGTAAGTGTGTGGATGAAGGTGAGTGTGCGATTGGGCATGGGTTAGGTGAGTTCGGGTTAGGGCGAGGGTCAGGTAAGTGTGCGATTGTGTGGACGTGAGGGTTAGGGTGGGGTAGTTGAGTTAGGGTTAGGGAGCAGGTAAGGTGAGTGTGCAATAGTGACGGACCTTAGGGTTAGGGTTGGGTTAAGGTAAGTGGATAGCTAGTGGTGTATGTATGGTTTAGTGTAGGGTTTTGTGAAGTGTGTGTGTGTGGATTATTTATTTTGGTGTGCTTGTGTTGTGTGTATGTTTGTCGGAACAGCAAATTTTGTTTCCCAGGGAAAAAATTTGCTATTCTGACTGTTCAGTTTTCTGGTGTTTCGCACTACTGGATTCGATATTATAACATTCGAAGTTGTAAGACTTCAATGTTATAATAAAGACCCTTCTGAAACATGGCTAAAACCCCATATATCTAACAATTAAATCTTATTCCCTGGCTATAATATATTTTGCCCAGATAGGCTTAGCAAAAAAGGGGGAGGTGTAGCACTATTGTACTCAGACCACCTCACCGTCTAGCCTCTATCCATTACTCCACCCAACTTTCTCCCAGCTGAAGTCCTCATATTAAACTGTAAACTGAACAATCATAAAAAGATAGCCATCATTATTATCTATATACTGCCTGGAAATAACATCCCTATCTTTGAACATTTTCTTTCCTAGATCTCAAATACTATATCCTGTGAAACCGTTATACTAGGCAATGTTAACATTGACTGGAATTCTCTGTCCTCTGAACCTCCTAATGCCAATATCAACCTTTTTGGCTTCTCCCAACTTATTACTACCCCCACCTGCCTGAATATTCACTCTGACACTAGCTCCACACTCGACTGGATCCTCATCTCTCACCCCCACCTGTACCACAACCCCTCCATACTACCTGATTCCCTAAGTGATCACCACCCTACCTCTATCCAGTGGCACTCCCCCCAAGGTTCTAAATCCCATCACTACAAAGATTGCCATAAACTCTCTCATTTCAACCCTGACACATTTAATCAAATACAAATCCACTACTAATTGGTCCTTCCTCCTTAATCTCTCTCTTGATACAGCCATTCTACAATTCAATAGCATCGTTCTTAACACCCTAAACTCCTTGCTCCAATCAGAAAAATTACAATTAAATATAATTGTACACATTGGTTAACTCAAGATACTCGCTCTCTCATGAAGAAGTGAGATAGTGCTTGGAAAAACTGGAATAAACACAAATCCCCTTCCAGTTATCAGCATCACAGACAACTATGCAACTTAACAAAAAAAAAAAAAAAAAACAGGTCAACCTAGACAAAAGAAACTTTTACCTTAATCTACAAATAAGTGCCCACTCTACCCCCAAGACATTCTGGAATACTGTCAACAAACTGTTACGCCCAGGTAATCCCCCTCTACCAAATCCCTCCCCAAACAGCTCTGCTGTACAAACTGCTACACTTCTAACACCTTCTTCTTTGACTCCATCCAAAAATTAACTAAAAATGACATCATTACCAACCCTCTACCTTTCCCACCACATCTTCCCACTCAACCTCCTTAACACTTAAATCCATCCCCACTGCCTATATCAGAGCTCTGCTCAGTAAACTCAAACCATGTCCCCCTTCTGTCAATAACTTACCACCTCTCTACCTTAAACTTGCAGCAAAATCTGTTGCATATCCCATCTTCATACTCATCAACAGATCAATCTAAGAAAACATAGTCCCTGAAATCTGGAAGAAATCCTACATTATTCCTCTACATAAAGGAGGTAACTCTGCTGACTCCTCTAATTACAGACCTATTGCTATCCTATCTCCTCTTTTCAAAGATTCTTGAAAATGTATTCATAAGCAGCTCCTTCCTCATCAACTTCACAAAAATCTCCTCACCCCTACCCAACATGGTTTTCTCCCCAGCCACAGCACAGCCACAGCACTGATATCTTTTACACACAGTATCTCTACATCTCATGACAACAATAAACTAGTCTCATGTCTATTCCTTGACCTCCCTAAAGCCTTTGACACTGTCTCCCACAACCTACTTACTACCTAACCTTAATCTCTCCAACTCTACTCTCTTCTGGTTCTCTAGCTACCTCTCAAACAGACCTCAGGCTGTGAAATGGATCTCTATATCCTCCCCTTTCCTTCCAGTCTTTACCGGGGTTCCCTAAGAGTCCAGCCTCAGTCCCCTTCTATTTAATATCTTTACTAATAACCTCTATCAAGCCTGTCCTCACTCCTCTTTAATACAATATGCTGATGACTCTACAATAATTTCCATCTCTGACAATCTACCTCACCTTCTCACCCTTACACAAGAAAGTCTCCACTCAGTTGAAAAATGGCTAACTTCCAACCAGCTCCTTCTTAAACCTAACAAAACTAAACTCCTCCTCTTCCTCCATAAATCCCTCCAACACCTCAAATCTACCTTCAATGTCACTTCACTAAGCACCACAACTATCAAGGTCGAACCTCACACCAAGCTCTTAGGAGTTATAATGGATGATCAACTTAAATTTAATCTAAATATTAAAAACTGCATTACTAAGACCCTCCAAAAACTTGGCCTACTTTATAGAAATAAAATAAATTCCTGACAAACTAATCCAAACTCTCTCTCTGGCACAGGCCTATCTCCTACCCACCCTACTTTATCCGGCACCTATCCTCACTAACCTCCAAGCAAATCGTTTGACTAAGCTTGAACTGGCATATAATAAAATTGCTGGATTTGCTGCCAACCAACCCTATCGCTCACACTACTGCCTTTCTCTAAAAAAACTTCACTGGCTTGAATTTCACCACCAACTCCTTTTGCCTCAACTTCACCTCACCCACTCCATATTAAACCAAACCCCTCTCCTGTCCTGTGCTCTCTAACCTCATTACAGCCCATATTCCCAACCATTCACTCTGCAGTTCTGACCAACATCTCCTTCAGATCTACAAACCAAACAGAACCATTGACAAACTACTCTATAACCATGCTGTCTCAAATGCCTGGAATAAACTACCCCAATACATAAGATTAATTATTAACACAAACTGTTTAAAAAAAAACACTAAAAGACTATCTACTCAAATCTTGGACTTGCTCTTGTACTGACCCAACTTGACCATCCTTCCTTCATCTATCAAACACACCACCTTTCTGTCTCTCTCCACTACTCTCTACCAGCCCCCTTTCTCTCATCCTCTTCTTTTCCCTAAGATCAGTCTATACAATAATCTCTTTCAGTTGTGAAGTTTACTACAGATTTTTCCTAAACCTTCTATACAATGTACAATGAGGATGCCTTACATCTGTCGAATGACACCTTATATCAGTAAAAATTTATATTTTAACCAATGTATAACATGCAACTACAATGTCCTTTCTGTTATATAGTATCTTTTATTTTTATGTAAATATTGCATGTGTTATTTTTCTGTATATGATTATTGTTTTACTGCATTATGACTATTTTTATAAGTAACTGTCTCTTATCTACCTTTCTGGAGCTTTTCTCCTCAGGTCTCTGCTAAAAATAGGCCTTCTCCCCAGCCAGACTAACCCAGTGAACAAATGTCAAATAAAATAAAAATAAAATAAGAAACCTTACTAGCATAGCCAATAATACCCAAGATATGACAATATTATATCTTAATTCTCCAGATATGGATTGGGGTACTATCAGGGTTGTGGGTCTTTGGGTGTTGGAGCCCTGAGTCATTTTACAGGCTGCCTGTGTCCGTAAGGGACATGGGTAGTACTCTGGGAGTGAATTTACTGTTTCTCATCCATTTATCCAAATTCTTTTTGAAGAGAGTGAGGGGCGGGCTTTGTTTTACAAAGATGGGAAGTTTATTCCATAGACGAGGTAGCCTTTGGGATACAAATCTGTCTCTTCACCAAGTTCTGTTAGAGCCACAAATAAGGTTCAGGTCCATGGAACATGTAGCCCTTGTATAATTTTTCTTGTGAATATGTAATATCTTCATCAGGGCTGGATCAGAGAATGCCTTGTAGGTCAGGCATAAGTCACCTCTCAATAAATGATATGAGGCAGAGTAAAGTTATGAGGCCTTTATTTGGTCTGCCTAAGACATGTGTCTTGCGCTTTTTTTTTTTTTTTTTTTTGTGAAAAACCTCTGGGATCACTCAAATTGGTGTAAATGCCTGATTAGGTACATGCAGAAGGAAGCATCATACTTGATTATAGGCCTGATGAGGGCCAAGTGCAATGGCACTATGACTTCCTTTGATCTTGATGCCATGCCTTTACCTATAATTTGAGCCACAAAGAAGTCACGACCATAGCTACCTGGTGGTCAAAGTTTAGATTACAATCTATCTGTGTTTCTAGGTCCCCCACCACTGGGTCTACTTTTAGGGGTGTGCTATTTATATTATAATTTGCAGGGATATCTTATTTACTAAAGGGTATGATTATGCATTTTGTAGCATTTAGTCTCAGACCATGGTTTTGGCACCAGTCATTTGTCATTTTCTAGGCCTGTTTGTAGGATGTCAGCATCATTAGGCTATTCAATGATTGCTCCTAGCTTACAGTCATCAGCGAACCTGGTGACCCAGAGGCCCCCATCATTGGCCTTCACTTCAAAGAAGTGTATACCAAACAAGAGGGGTCCCAACACAGAGCCCTGTGGGACACTGCTAGTAACAGGCTTCTTATCAGAAGTGGATTCACCTATCTGGACAACATGTCCTGTCAGTCAGCCAGTTTGCTATCCATCTGATGATGTAGGGGTTTATGCCTAACTTAGTACGTTTATCTGCAATCCCTGAGTGGGGGATTGTGTTGAAGGCTTTTGCCAGGTCTAGACAGGTGGTATATAACATTTTTACCCTCATCAAAGGCCCTAGTGACTTTGTCAAAGAAGCCCACATCCCTTTGACAAAGCCAAATTGCATCTGACCCAGTGTTTGGAGAGTTCCTATGTCATTATTGATCAGGTTCATGATAATTCTCTCCATGGTCTTGCAGATAAGACTGGTCAAGCTTATAGGTCTGTAGTTCCCTGGGTCAGTTGATGGGTCCCCCTTGTGTAGAGAAAAGCCTGTCCAGAGGCTGTGGTTAAAGAGTGTTTCTAGTGGCCCCAATACATTCTGTTTTAAGCTATTTAAGTAGCATCCTGGAATGTTGTTGGGACCCATGGAGTCTGTATTTTTGGCTTTAGTGAGTGCAGTAAGGAGCTGTTCCCTTGCAATGACTGGTAGGGGGATGGTTGTGAGTATTTCTTTAAGTGTGATATGAGGTGATATGGGAGGATGAACTGAACGTGCTAGCCAGCAGGTTTGCTATACTGTCTGGCTTGGTGCAAGTTTTGCCATTCATGATTAACTTGATACATTGCTGAGCATTTTCCCTGAGGTTATGAACATAATTAAAAAAATTATGTTATTTTTCACCTGGGAGGCTATCTTTGCCTCATAGTTTGTTTTGGCAGATTTAACTAACTCTCTAATTTGTTAGTTTGTTTACACTGGTGAGTGTCTTTTTGCACTGTTTTATCTGTTCCTTCTTGCCTCTGGAGAGGATTTTTTTTCCTTTTGTTAAATAACCTATTTATTCTAGAGGTCCACCAGGGTGGTTTATTTTTGCCAGTAATCACAGGTTTAACTCGGACAGATACTGCCTCCTCTATTCAGCTATGAATGTGGTTCTACAGTGCTTTTGTGTACAGCTCAGAGTAAGTCTCAGTTTCATCTGGGTTTGGAGGGGCTTGGAAGTTTAATAAGCTGTCACTTAGTTTATGGTAATCAGCCTTGTCACCAAAGGAAATACTGCCAGCCAAGCTAATTGGAATTTTGTAAATAATTACATGTTGTTTGTGAATATTAATATGATTTATATAGAAGAATTTATATGATTTATATAGAAGAGTGACAGAAGGAGATACTGCCAGCCCAGCTATCTGGAATTTGGTAAATAATCATATGTCAGTTGTGAATGCCAACAGGATTCATATGATTGTGTTACAAATTTATTAGAACTGTATGTTATGTGTATATCAAACTGCTAGTACAGAAGTGTGTGTGAAAAGGGTTTGTACAGTACTGAGGTTAGAAGTGTGACCATAGTGTACCCTGCTGGATTAGAACAGAAATGTATATAAACTATTGTAACTGTGTAAATGTATATGCTTTAACAGTGGGAACTGGCACATAGAAGGTTAAGTTGCAAAACTTCAGAAAAAAATAGTTGGAATTAAATTATTTTACATGTAATAAAAGATATGTTATTTTTCAGTTTCAGTGCAACAGGAGACATAATGTCTAGAACTAGAGAGCCTTCTGTATTGTATTGTAAGTGTTTTATTGTTTTATGTCTTCTAGCAACTGCAAACATCTGAAGGCTATGTATTTTTACAGGGAGAAGTTAAATGCTGGCACTTGCAGGTTTAGCCTGGGAACTGAAGTCAGATGACAAGAAATGATGTCATGCTCCAAGTATCTCAGCAGTAATATGCAAAATATTAATTTAAGAAGTCTCTGAGAGAGAGAGGGAGAGAGAGAGCGAGAGAGACAGAAGCAGAGCATTTTGTATTTGTCTTTGACCTGACAGCATCAGCTGGGGAAACCCACTCACTACATCTGACTTGCCTTGCTGTAATAGTAAGTTTCTAGGGTATAGCAATTCTTTTAGATTCAGTAAGGAATATAGTAAAGATTAGTTTATTTATTTGAGACTGTCCTGCAATATTGTTTTAAATATTTCCTGTGATTTACAACTCTGAAGTTACTGTTATGATTTACTGAGTATTTTCTTGTTCTTTTATTATGTATTATTAAATATATTTAACCTGTCTTTGTTGCTGATATTTGTGAGGCATATTTAAGCTCATACAGTACTTGTATATCTATTTGGTGACACTGTGCAGGCCACTCCTAATAGCCTGTTTCTTGGTCAAACTACCATTTGGATTAATAGTAACATTGCACAGTAAGATTGGCCACCATTTGCTAAGGGCCTTAAAGTAGCTGATAAGTAGTGGCCGGTGGCAATGAAAATATCTTATAGTCTGGGCAGAAGGGGGGATAGCTAGTAAACCTGTGCCAGCCTTTCTCATGTGTTTGTGTGTGTATAAATCAAACCTCAAAGTGTGTGTGTGTGTGTGTGTGTGTGTGTGTGTGTGTGTGTGTGTGTGTGTGTGTGTGTGTGTGTGTGTGTGTGTGTGTGTGTGTGTGTCATCTACTTATGCAGGGACACAAAGCACTGGTTGGACAGAGAGGGTGCTGGAGGTCTTGGTTTGGCCACTCAGCTAAGATCTCAACCCAATAACTGTGCTAGTGGGAAGTCTTGCTAGGGATCTGGAGAAAGAGGGAGAAACTATCCTCAAACTGACTGTGGTCTCTGTGTGGTCTTAAGGGAAATTGCACTTTACTGTGTGTGTACTTGTCATCCTCCCACTGTGTATGCCCCCCACTGTTGCCAGTGGTGAGGATTGATGCTCCTTGATTACTGGGCCATTGCTGGGGTGTCACAGGTCTAAGCAAAATTCTTAACAGGTTTGGAGTTTGATGGGGGTTCTAGGTTATTTTCAATACTAAAGGAGATCATTTTGCAGACAAATCTTCCTAGGGAGGAGTTAATGCAAGGAAGGGAGCAGCATCCCCCCTTTAACATGATTACCAATTCTAGAAATTTGTACCTCTAGTTGGAGAGCTAACTAGCTGCTCCAGGATGCTTACGTTGACAAGGTCCAAATCCTCTGAACAAGTGAATTATGGGTCACACAAGTCTCCCAGTTTATGGATGGGTAGTTGAAGTCACCCATAAGCATGGCATTAGGATAAATGTTAGGAACTTCTAGGAGGTTTAGGTAAGAGATAGGTTTTCCAGATTCATGTTAGGAGATCTGTAGCCAGCAAGGATATGAAAGGGGTCACACCTATAGTTAGTTGGGCATGGATCAGCTCAAGCGAGTCATGTTGTTGGACCAGTCTAGCAGTGTACTTGTCCTTTATGAACACTGAGACACCTCCTACTTTTCTTTTATCCTCAGCTGAGTGAGATCAAAATGTATGAAAGACATTGTAGCCTGTGATAGCTGGGGTGCTTTCTATGGTTCTGAACCATGTTTCCATGACTGTACATATGTCTGCATTCTTCAGGGTTAGGAGTTCTTCCTGGAAGTACAGTTTTTTATTTAAACTCCTAGCAATGAGCAGCAGTACCTTTAGGTAGTCACAACAGATTTTTGTTTTGTTGGAGGGTTTAATAACTTGACATGGCCTACAAAAGGTGCTATGGGGATAGATAAAGTTTTTGCCAGTATCCAAAAGCCAAGTGATGACAAGTGTAAACCATCCCTGGCAAAGTATCATGGCTTGTAAATCATGTCTCCCCAGGTTGACATATATTGGATCCCCTTGTTGTGACACCAGAAACTAAGCCAATTGTTGAAGTCAATCATTTTTTGCTGGTACTGTAGCATTATCATTGGTGAAGGTAAGGATGTTACTCAAGGCTAGATTCATACCCACCTGGGACACATATTCAGAGAGATCCATTATGTCTCTCTTCATAAAGTCCAGTCAGGTATGTCTTAGGTCATTTACGCCCACATGGACTACGGCCATGTCATACTGGTATTTGTGGTTTAAAGACCTAAGTCCATGCATGATCTGGTGGATCCTGGCTCCAGACAGACAGTTCACTGTGATGTTCTCCTTGTTTATCCTGGTAAGGGTGCCATCACTGTGTCTTACAATGGAAACCCCAGTAAACAGAATGTTCGGCTGTGTGGTGTGTTGCCTTACGGGCCTGGAAGTGGGGCTACTATGATTTGCAGAGTTATGTGTTGTGTATGAAGTGCTGTGTTTTTTAAGTATGCACGGGGCCACAGAGAGATACTTTTAGTTGGTCTTTGAGGTTTGGGTAGATTACATGTGAGTACCTCTGCATATGTGAGTCTCTGTGTTTGTTCCTTACTGTTGGTAGTGAGTGTCTTGGATGTACTGCTGATAACTTGGTTTGCATTTTTGTGTGTGTATGCAAGAAATTTGTCTCAATGACATTGTGTATCTACATCTCTTACACACTGTGTTTGTCTGTTCTAAAATTAAATGGTTTTCAGTGAACATGAGGCAGTTAATACACTGCCTCAGTATGCCCATATCCACCAGGTTAGAAACAGAGATGACAGGGAAGTGCCTATCCATCATGTCAGATCCTTAGTAGATGGAATGGAGTAGGGGACAGTCATTTAAAGGTCTAAGTGAGAGTGTTTAGTAGTATACTATAGGATGACCTGTAGTGATGCTGCCCTCTGCACAAACTGGCAGCTCTTTGAGCAGCTGTGAACAGTGGGAGACTATGGAGAGCATTTCCTGTAGAGGATTTTAAACTGGAGAGGTTTGCTTATATACAAGGCCAATTACAATAATGGCATTGCAGTAGTACTTTTCAGGAATATAGTTTTCATTCATTCATTCATTCATTATTTATTTATTTAACATTTGTTAACAAAATAAGTGGGATGGTTGGTCCATAGACCCTTTTCAGCCACAATCAAGGCCAAAAGGGCAAGAGTAAAATGTGATATGTATAGACAATTTAGTACAGTCAATTGACCGGTATGTTTTTGGGAGATGGAAGGAAATCGGTATAACCTAGGAAAACCTATAAAGACATGGGGAGGACATGAAGACTCCCCACCGGCAGTGACTGGAAGTCAGAAACAAACCCTGGAACAGTGAGACAGAGGTCTTTCCAGTAAGCCATTGTGCTTATTGCCCTCCGGTCTGTAAGATGAATTACTACTTCATCTACCAGTACCTGCCTTAACTGACTCAGTACCTAATAAGCATTATTTATAAAATAGTGGTGCCTGCAAAAGTATTTGTAATGCACTCATTTTTAATATAGTTTTACTAACTATATGTCAGTAGGTGTGCACGTGTGAAGGAGAAACAATGTGGGTATAGTAAAATATCTAAACATTAACAAATAGAATCCAAAGAGGTTGTTTGAGGAGATGATGTTTAGTAACAAAAACGTTTAGGGAAAGGCTAACCAGTAACACCAGGATCTCTCTGACTGTTTAGCATAGTTAATCAGTGATGCATGTTGACAGTTCAAAGGACAAACTTCACAATGTATGTTTGCACAGCCTGTATGCAAGGCAACTTTCCTTCATAAACACTGAGATCATAGAGGAGAAAGTCTGCCCTTGGTACTGACGTATGTGGACTTGATTCTGCCCAGAAACCGACCGTGCATCTGCACCATCATAGCTTGAATTAACACTAGTTTGTGTATTATTTAATGTTACAGAATCAGACCAATATTCATTTGCATTCTATTCCAATGACTGAAGTGAGAGACTATAAGAAATGCCACTTGTGGAGTACTTGTGTTGGGGATGTTAGTAATTTTCAGGAGAGGAAAAGGTTAGTCACTCTAGGAGGATGTAAAAAAAGCATTTTTAGTTGGACTACAGGTAGATTGCATATCCTGTTGTTCTGCTTACCATTGCTTATGGAATTATTACACTATATAAATATATAAATGATACTGACACTGGATTAGATAGCCCCATATAAGTGGCTAGTTATCCAGTTATAAAATAAGACAGAAGCACTTGTTGTCAGCCAGTGTTCTACCTCAACTTCTAATCGGATTCTGAAGCTGGGGTCTCCAGGACTGTAGTATGCAATGAGTGATGCTTGGCCTAAAGTCCCATTATACCTAAGGCCTTTCTTGTTTCTATAATGTCATCAGAATGGTTAACAGCTAGAAAAATCAGGCTGGATGCTGAAGGGTGTCATTTACAGCTATTATTACAGAGACCATGGATGGGGATGATGTGTATTATATGTTTAACAGGTTCTAGCATGTAGAGGTGTATGTTGTTTGTGTAAATGTGTGTGTGTGTGCGTGCGTGCGTGCGTGCGTGTGTGCGTGTGTGTGTGTGTGTGTGTGTGTCTGCTTGATTATCCTTCTTCTGTACTCTCCCTTGATTATATTCTACCAGTACTGTGTGTAGTATTGTTCCATAGTAAATATGAAATATATTTCTAGGTAATGTTAATGAAATATATTTCCTTAAAGCTGAAATCGTTACACACACTTGACTGAAAGGCACAAATAACTGAGTCATACTTAGTGAAACATTTTATTGAAACTACTGAAAAAATATAATGTGGAAACTTAGTCATTTTCTTCCCACTGCCCCCCTAATGGGCAGAATTTGCTTGTACACCCCCATTAACTATTATTTGAATTCATGGGTCATATAATTCAAAGTAAACACAATGATTTTTTTCTTTCTTTTCAGAGCCCACCTAGCCCTTACTTTAAATTACACAGACTTTAGAATTAGAATAATAACTAAAGGGGGTGGGAACAAACCCCCCATAGTGGAGGTGCAAGGATGGTTTGTTGTTTGCAGTCAACAGTTTGTAAGTTTTCAAATTATGTTTTTTTAGTAGCTTGCCCTTCTTTAGTGCTTACAACAAAATGTGTTCTCATCAAATTTTAAGGTGAAGTGACATATATGCCATTTATCTAAAGAATAAAATGTAAAGGAATATACCATTGATCATTATATTCATAGGACATCTTTACCAGTGAGATTTCTAAGTCTGTGCCAGAAATTATTCACTTATTTGGGAGAGTTTTCCTTTTTCAAGTTGTTGCAACAGTGAAGTTGTTATATATAAGTTGAGAGGGCTTGCCCCCCCCCCCATATTTGGGGGGTGCAGGAGAGGATTGTCCCCCTGCCAAAAATGCTTAAAGGTAATACTCTCACCCTTCTATGTTTCAGGCATTTTTTCCAATCCTTGGGATCAAGGCCAGCCTTAGGTAAACTGGAGCACTAGGTGAAAAGGATCCATGGTGCCCTCCCCCCAACCCATCCTGGCCTACTCAAAATATCCAGATTACTTTTTCCCTATTTTTTCTCCAAATTGTCTTACTCTTCATTTTTTTTGCTGCAGTTATTCATTCGTTCAGCATGATCTAAGCAAGACTGTACTCTGATAACTGTGGAGGAAAAAATGTCATTAATCTCGGTAACCCAAAGAAGCCATGGGGATTTTAGATGGCTCTGAGGTGTGTTTTAAAGTTTTTTAAACAATTTAAACAATTTTTTTCATCTAGTGATTGCTGGAACAAAAAAAAACATTATTCCAGAGATAAATTCAGTTTTGCTCTTCAACTTTGCTTTTTCCTGCATCCTTTTAACACATCCTAATTGAGCAAGACTAGCATGTAATAACTAAATTAAGATGGGGACTGCTAAGTGCCCAGAAGCCATGGAGGCATAGATGCTCTGAGGTGCATTTTCTGCAGCCTTTTGACAGAATGAAGGCCAGAACAAAAACTCATGTATACGGAAACGAAATTCAGTCCAACTTTTGAGCTTCTTACACCTTATGACTACACAACTTTTCATATTTAAGGAATAAACAGAATCTTTAAAGTGTTTTAACTCACTTATCAATTAATTTTTAGCTTAATCATTTGCTGCTGCAATGGACCCCAGTTTTATTATTACTGTGCTGGTATACTGGGAAGACTTGAGTGCTTTTCCATCTTTTTGAAAAAGTATGTGCATTTTATTGATGATATACTTTTTATTTGGGGTGGTGACAATAATTTGCTAGTAAGTTTTCAGGAATATTTAAACAACCAAATTCCTGAATTTTACTTTCACTATAAACAGTTGCAGTATAATATTCTTGGATATTAAGCTTGAGAAATGTTTGTCAAATGACAAGTTATTTACCACAGTTGCAATAAAAGCTGTTGCCATAGCTACTTACATTATGGTAGCATTCACTCCACCCGTCAAAAGCATAACATAGTAAGAGGTCAGACGGTGAGGATTAGTAGACTAACTACAAATTATTCTGATTTTGGAAGAGAAATTAATACATGTGCAATAAACCTTGTACCATAACTCCTAGACTACAAAATATTTAAATCTGTCAACATAATTACACTGCTTACATGTTTCACTTCCAGCACTGGAAAATGGATTATGTTTACTTTTGTCAGAACAAAAGAAGCATTTCCAGAATGCATTAAATGTTTATGACTGTTTCCCATGAATAAAGCATCAAAAAATATAATTAAGGACTTTGCTAAATGCAGTCCAGCAAAGATAATGTATTCTGCAAATAAACTTACTGATGAAATGGTTTCAGCAAAACTGCAAGGTCCATCTGGTTCTATGTCATGCAGCTGTTAAGATAAAAAACAGACATTAAAATATTCAGTGCTTTAGCACTAAACCAAGATCAAAACTGGCACTGCATGAATTACATGTTATGCATTCTTATTCCTTGTTTCAGTTGTTCTGACTTGTTTTTCTCTCTCTCTCTCTCTCTCTCTCACACACACACACACACACACACTGTGTAATTCAGCTCAGAATTGTAGAGTAACCCCTCCCCCACCAAAAGAATATCCTAGAAAAGTGATACTTGAAGTAATAATATAAATTGAACGCAGGCCCGATAAACTTCAATGATGCAAAATGACTGAACTTGGGTTTTTATATGGCGTATATTCTGGCATTTTCATATTTGTCTGCAGTTTTAAAAAGTTGTGGGAATTAGATGAAATATTAAGTTATTTAAAACCCTGCCTTGAAAAAAATGCTTATCTATTGTTTGATGTATTTTAACTCACATAATGGTCCGGAGTATAATTTCTTATTTACTGTACTGTGAGCTTTAGGCAGAATATAAATAATTCAGAACTGTATAAAGCACACAAACACTGCAACTCTTTCGGCTTTTCAATTCATGCATATAGGCACATAATGTGAGTGTCTGCCTCTCTCTGTCATACATGCGCGCGCGCATACACACACACACACACACACACACACACACACACACACACACACACACACACACACACACACACACCACAAATATTTAAAAAAAATGCTAATGTGCAAATGAGGATTGTGTTTTCAGCATCAAAACTACAGAGTTCCTGTCATGGATTCTGTTAGGATATTTAGTCCTAACATTACTCTTTCTTCAGACTGTTCCTATCTTTGCAACCAGATATACTTAACATCACTTCTGTATTCAACTTCCCCATCAGAACTCACACATGCAGCTAACTAACAACACACCAGCTACAACATCACATCAGCTAGCCCTGTGAAGTGTAGCAAGGTAGTTTGCTTTCAGACAAATGACTGGTGTCACAGGAATGGCCAATAGGAAAAGAAATAAGTAACTGCAAGCTCTGTCACTTCTCTCAGTTGGAGCTGCATAACTGAGGGAACTATCTGTAGGCCTTAGAAATCAAAGGCAGGTAAGCAACTAGCAGGACAGTTATCTGTGGGAATGTCCACACCTTCTTGCATTCAGTTTCTTGCACACTAATAGCCCTGTCATTGGTTTCAATCCCCTTTTTCCCATTTTGCACATGGGGTCAGGGTGCCACACCAACAGTGACCATCACCAAGGGCCCAGGGATGAACACAAATCAGCAGGTCAGTTACAAAAAAGCCTTCATTCCTGCAATGTAATAGCCCTCAGTTCTAGCTGTGTGTCTCACACCTCTTTAGGAAAAAAATGGAACACAGAAAACCTCAGTAGAGGTGGGATCCAGAAAGATAAAAAACTTATTGTGCAACCTAAAACTGCTACTTCTACTGTCATACAAAAATCACTTCAATTTGCTACCCAGATCCAAAGGTCATCATCATCTTCTTTCGGCTCTTCCCATTAGGGGTCGCCACAGCGGATCATCTGTTTCCATTTCTTGCTGTCCTCTGCATCTTGCTCTGTCACACCAACCACCTGCATATCCTCTCTCACCACATCCATAAACCTTATCTTAGGCCTTCTTCTTTTCCTGTTACCTGGTAGCTTCATCCTTAGCATCTTTTTCCCAATATACTCAGCATCCCTGCCCAGCACATGTCCAAACCAACATAATCTTGCCTCTCTGGCTTTGTCTCCAAACCTTCCAACCTGGGCTGACCCTCTAATATACTTATTCCTAATCCTGTCCACCCTCGTCACACCCAGTGCAAATCTTAACATCTTCAGCTCTGCCACATCCAGCTCTGACACCTGCCTTTTTGTCAAGGCCACTGTCTCCAACCCATATAACATAGCTGGTCTCACTACCCTCTTGTAGACCTTCCCTTTCATTCTTACTGGTACTCGTCTATCACAAATCACTCCTGACACTCTTCTCCACCCACTCCATCCTGCCTGTACTCTCTTCTTCACCTCTCTTCCACACTCACCATTACTCTGAACTATTGATCCCAAGTATTTAAACTCATCCACCTTCATCACCTCTACTCCCTGCATCCTCACCATTCATCTATCCTCCCTCTCATTCACACACATATATTCTGCCTTAGTCCTGCTGACCTTCATTCCTCTTCTCCCTAGAGCATATCTCCATCTATCCAGGGTCTCCTCCACCTGTTCCCTACTCTCACTACAGATCACAATGTCATCTGCAAACATCATAGTTCATGGGGACTCCTGTCTGATCTCATCTGTCAACCTGTCCATCACCATTGTAAATAAGAAAGGGCTCAGAGCTGATCCTTGATGTAATCACACCTCCACCATAAACGCATCCGTCACTCCCACCGCAGACCTCACTGCTGTCACACTACCCTTGTACATATCTTGTACCACTCTTACATACTTCTCTGACACTCCCGACTTCCTCATACAATACCACAACTCCTCTCTAGGCACCCTGGCATATGCTTTCTCTAAGTCTACAAAAACACAATGCAACTCCTTTTGACCTTCTCTGTACTTCTCCATCAACACTCTCAGAGCAAACATTGCATCTGTAGTGCTCTTTCCCAGCATGAAACCATACTGCTGATCACTAATCATCATGTCCCTTCTTAACCTAGCTTCCACTACTCTTTCCCATAACTTCATGCTGTGACTGATCAATTTAATCCCTCTGTAGATATTACAGCTCTGCACATCACCCTTATTCTTAAAAATTGGTACCAAAACATTTTTTCTCCATTCCTCAGGTATCCTCTCACTTTCCAGGATTTCATTAAACAATCTGGTTAGAAACTCCACTGCCATTTCACCTAAACACCTCCATGCTTTCACAGGTATGTCATCTGGACCAACAGCCTTTCCATTCTTCATCCTCTTCATAGCTATCCTTACTTCCTCCTTGCTAATCCATTGCACTTCATGATTCACTATCCCCACATCATCCAACCTTCTCTCCCTCTCATTATCTTCATTCATCAACCCCTCAAAGTACTCATTCCATCTGCTCAACATACTCTCCTCTCTTGTGAATATGCTTCCCTCATTATCCGTTATCACCTTTACCTGCTGCACATCTTTCCTAGCTCGGTCCCTCTGTCTAGCCAATTGGTACAGGTCCTTTTCTCCCTCCTTAGTGTCCAACCTTTCATACAACTCTTCATATGCCTTATCCTTAGCCTTCGCCACCTCTCTCTTTGCCATGCACTTCATCTCCTTATACTCCTGTCTACTTTCTTCATCTCTCTGACAATCCCACTTCTTCTTTGCCAACCTCTTTCTTTGTATACTCTCCTGTACTTCCTCATTCCACCACCATGTCTTCTTGTCGTCCATCCTCTGTCCAGATGTCATACCAAGCACCTTTCTAGCTGTCTCCCTTACTAGCTCTGCTGTAGTTACCCAGCTATTTGGTAACTCTTCACTGCCACCCAGTGTCTGTCTTACCTCTTCCCTGAACATCCCCTCACAATTACCCTTTTTCAGTTTCCACCGTTTGATCCTTGGTGCTGCCCTTAAACTCCTCCTCCTCTTCTTGATCACCAACGTCATCCTACAAACCACCATCCTATGCTGCCTATCTACACTTTCCCCAGTCACCAGTTTACAGTCTCCAATCTCCTTCAGACTGGCCCTCCTACATAAGATATAATCCACCTGTGTGCAACTTCCTCCACTCTTGTATGTCACCCTATGCTCCTCCCTCTTGTTAAAATACATATGCACCACAGCCATGTCCATCCTTTTCGCAAAATCCACTACCATCTGACCTTCTGCATTCCTTTGCTTAACACCATACCTACCCATCACTTCCTTATCCCCTCTGTTCCCTTCACCAACATGCCCATTGAAATCTGCTCCAGTCACCACTCTCTCACCCTTGGGTACAGTCATCACCACTTCATCCAACTCATTCCAAAATGTTTCTTTCTCATCCATCGCACAACCAACTTGTGGAGCATATGCATTAACAACATTCATCATTACACCATCAATTTCCAGCTTCATAAACATCACTCTATCCAGCACTCTTTTCACCTCCAAAACACTCTTAAAATACCGTTCCTTCAGGATAACTCCTACACCATTTCTCCTCCCATCCACACCATGATAAAACAATTTGAACCCACCTCCGATACACCTAGCCTTACTCCCCTTCCATCTGGTCTCTTGCACACACAATATACCAACCTTCCTTCTGTCTATCATATCGGCTAGCTCTCTCCCTGTACCAGTCATACTGCCAACATTCAAAGTTCTGACCCTCACTACCACAGTCCTAGCCTTTCTCCTCTCTTCCAGCCTTCGGCCATGCCTGCACAAGCCAGTGCATTTCTTTGTGCCGATCCCAAGCCTGGATAAATGGGGTGGGTTGCATCAGGAAGGGCATCCGGCGTAAAACTTCGCCAAATCATTCATGCAGTCAGCAGTAAATATTTACCCAGATCCAAAGGTACACAGAAGAAAAACTGGGAGAATATAATGTGATCCATAATGGGATAAGTTTTAACTCTTGAAGTTGCAAATGGAATTCTAACAGATATGTTGATTAATGTTTTGCAAAAACTGTTCTTACCATTTTGATATTATATGCAGGCTTCCCCTCATATACACTGTCAAGTGAGACTTATATAGCCTCTAACTATGTACTCCACACACCACAAGCTATGGAAGAAAGATGTAGTTCAAGGCTGAATAAGGTGCCTATATTATTTGTAGGTTGTATGTTAGGGTCTCTAGCCATCTTTCTTAAGGTGCACAATTCATAAATGCATGCAAGCTTTCTTTATAATGCCTGTAGATCTGCTTACTAACTCTAAGTTCTCAGATGTAAGCTCTAAGGCTGAACTATACCCTTACTTCATGCTGCTATTATTCTGGTGACCTGAGCTGTCTAGGGAACAAGGCATTTAACCTTGCACATCACAGCACACAGTAAATAGAAGTAAGAGTGACATCTTCATTTGAAACACCCCTACTAGTTAGCTAAAAATCTCATTGCTTCGTATATGTGGGAAGGTCTCTGAGACACAAGGCTTTTGGTCTTTTACCTCACACTGAACAGTTAATACATGGAAAGAATGGTGTTTGTGTTATAAATGTGGGATCCTATCAAGCCAGATAGGGAATAATATTTAAAAGCCTATTCAGACTTCAGAGCCTAAAAGCATGCAACAATGACAGACAACACCGATTCTCTGTATATACTTTTAGTGACAACATATAGTAGAGATGTAACAGTGTGGGAAATGTTCAGTGTTTACAATGAAAATGCATGGGATCAGAAACAATCCTCACCGTCTACCACCTAACTACATGTTGTGCTGTCAATCAAGACCTGCAAAATAAGACGTTGTCAAGCTTAGGGTGAGCTCTTTCTTCAAGGATCGTGTAACCAGAATCTGTTAGTGCTGGCTTTAACTTGGCACAGTTGTAAAAAAAAAAATTCTTTAAAAGTCTGTGTGCATTCTCACCAAATTATCTGCTCTTGAAGAAGCACTAAAACTAGTTTGTTGCACGGTGCAACATTTTGATGTAGCATTGTTGTCTTCTCAGAACACTCAACTGAACTGTTACATCATGCAGCATCTCAGTATGACGTCAGCTTTAGTGCAATGTTATAAAGTGCAATTGTAAGGCACCAAACCGCTACACACATTTACGCTACAATTATAGTGAGGATTTACTGAGAACCTGTAACATTGCTCAGGAAAAGCACTGTAGAATCACGAATGATGATGACTTTGATTTGGTAAGTTCATGACAGGAATATATGACAGACATTATACAGATGGCAACATGTGGGAAAATTCTCAAAGACTGCTGACACCTAAAAATTTTCTACCAGTCTTTCAAGCACTGTCTGAGATGCAGTTCCAAAAATATCACTGGCATTGTTGCATCATGTAGCTTTTACTGAATTTTTCTTTGTACTCCAGATACAATTTTTGAAACAGACAAGATGATGATAGCATATTCTGAAGCAAATAGAATGATCACTGTTTATCACAAGTTTGCCTACATCACAGCATGTTTGATATATGTGTGTTTCTGTATATATATATATATATATATATATATATATATATATATATATATATATATATTTACCTCAAATTGTTGACGTGCCAGATAATTGAATTCCATTTCATCTACACCTCTTTATCGAATCTTCAGTTCTTTGAACGCCCAGAACAACAGCAATTCACCCAGGGTAAACAACCACTCGACCACCAGGACAAAACAACAAACACCTAAACAAGTATCCAAGGCTTCACCCCCTGCACCCCCATAACTAAATATACCAACTCTGAGATTGCACTACAGTGGGGAAAGGGCAAGGTTCACCATGGTGGCAGAGTGGTTGTTTGCCCTGGGTGAATTGTCATTGTTCCAGAAGTTCAAAAAGTTAAGATTCAATAAAGTGGTATCAGTGAGATGAGATGGGATTCGATTATCTGGCACGTCGAGAATTTGAGATAGACTCATATATATATATATATATATATATATATATATATATATATATATATATATATATATATATATATATATATATATATATATATATATATGAGTCTATGTGTGTGTGTGTGTGTGTGTGTGTGTGTGTGTGTGTTTGTGTGCATGTATGCATATATCTTTGGGATGTCAGATGAAACTGGATTACCTGGAGAAACCCCATGCAAATTCAAGAAGGACATGCAAACTCTGCACAGAAAACACCCCAGCTATGAACTCAACTGAAGACCATCTTGTTGTCAGGTGATAATGCTACTCAATGAGCCGCTGTATTGCCCATTTTAGAATCACAAAATATCAACATTCTACAGTGCAAAGAAATGCAAATCCAAACTGCCACTTTTCCAAAACCTTCAACACTATGATCAGTACAGTTCAATGCACTGTACAAAACAGCACCAAGAGCAGTTATACACAGGGAGGGGGTAATTCAAAGACAAAAACAGTGCAGTTACACTTATGAAAAATAGAATGCCATTGATGGTATGCAAATGACTGAATAATAATATTGAAATGTGGCACCAGATGCAAATGTGGGACAGCAAATATGCAAGTTATCTGTCAAAGATGACAGAATGATTCAGAAATATATAAAAGCAGGCTCACAATGCTAAATCAATCATCTAATCTGAATGCAGAAGTGTTAGTATGTACAGCATGCTACAATGTATATGACAGCAGTAGCTATAGCTGAACATCAAGGGTAAGTAACCTCTCCCTGAGCCAAAACCCATGACATCGCTCACCACAGCCCTTCACATTAGTGGAGATGGTATCATAACATCAACCAGCAGATTGTGATCCTCTTCCATGTGGACAGGAAATTGTGCTGCCTACATGCAAAATCAAGGAGGATGCATTGACTGTACAACCTAGCGGGCACTAAAGTATGTGTAGCTTTAACTACAGGGACCATTCTGTAACCTACAGGGGACTCACTAGGAGTTTTTCAGGCATCATCCTCAAAAATCCTTTACCAGTTCCTTCCTCTACATTATGCTGCACCACATGGAGGAGCATGTATAGATATTGAGGATGGCATAGGTGAGAGCCACCACTATGCATATATTCTGTGATATTGCCTAATTCCCTGAAGTCCTGCAAGCAACTGATTTCAAACACATTGCCATGTGCAGCTACATCAGCTATAAGGATTTCCACTCCCTCAACTGCTGGGTAGTGTGCAATGTACAGGGCATCATCTATAATGTGTCTGTGCATCACCCAGGCAGTTTCCAAGAGTTTCATGATTCTCATATCTGGCATGTATCCAAGCTATACCAATTTTTTTGTGGTGCAACTTTCCACAGGGTTATCTACTCAATAGGTACACATGTAAACAGGTACAAAATCTGCCACTGTTACCATGCAATCAGGTAGCAAGCCGTGGCCGTATATAATGATGTCACTATTGTGTGTTGCAGAGGATGCTGGATATGTATTAAAACCACAGATGATGACCCCCATCCACAGCCTACAGACCATGGCAGAGTGGCATACAATGCTGCACACACATAGACATGGAACATTGTGTGGCTGGTGTATTGGCTATGTAAGGAATGCTTCTGCTGCATAGATGCATCCACTGAGGCACTGCAATATAAACTTGAGACTTGCAGCTAAATATTCATAGTGTGTACTATGTTGCATAGGATGGTTGTGCTAAAACATCAACAGGGAACCATCCCAGCAAGGCCTACCATACCTGTTGGAGAAGCACACAAGGAATAGGGCTGCTAGTAAAAGGAGAACTAAGCATGCAGTAGCAGGACCCTATGAGAGGCAGAAGTTGGCGCAATACCTCACAGCACTGGCAAATATGTGGTGTCTTTTCCATAACTATGGGCTGTGACAGAGCTGGCACAGAAAAAAATGATGCATACAGTACCTGGCCAGTACTTCCACTAAATGAATAATCTTTAATGTCTGTTGAAGAATTGGCTGTTCAATGCAAAAGTACTTACTTTTTCATAATAAACCCTGGATTTTATTATACAGCCCAGCCATGTGTGCTGTCTCTTTATGGTCTCTTTGACTTTGATTCTATTTTATACCATTGGGACAGCTTAATCCTCACAGCAATTGGTTTTATTTCTATGTTGATAATGGTTAAGGTGTTTACCTTACAGACTCAAGGTACAGAGTCTGATTCTCACATGGGGTAATTGGCTAGGCTTAAAATGGCCTACAAGGGTAGTTAGCCTAGTACAGACCTATGAACCCTTTCTACAAAGTTGACACATGGCACAAACTTGCCAAGACAGTGAGTGATGTCACTAGTGGGTTCCATTCTGGAGAATAGTGACCTGTGCCAGCACCTTCCTGACATTCTTAGCCAGTGGGAATCACACATTAGGGAGTAACACCCATGAATTTACGGCAAACATATGTTTTTCTTTTTTTTTTGCCTTGACATTTTCAGGTTCAACATTTTACTAAGTTCTTCCTACTTTACTTTACAGTGCCTGAGGAATGAGGTGAGATGATGGAAGCATAATTCAGGAGGCAGGAATGCTTCTTTCAGCAGTGGGTACATATACCACATGCACCACTGCCTTGTAAAGCTTTCAGAATACATGTAACATATGGGTACAGTAGTGCTTTTTTGCTTTCTCTTGGTTTTGCAGATCCTGCTGTGCAGGTAGCAGAAGAGTGGCAGCAGTCAGATCAGCCTGTGTTGGAGCACTAGTAAGTGCTAGGCCTGCCTCTTAGCAGAGGGATGGAGGACATCCTACTGAAGACAACCAGGTCAACTCACTAGTGGCTCCCATGGCGACTACTTAGGAGGTGAGTAGAGACTACATTTCTGATAATGGTCCAGAGGGATCCCCTGAGGTCACCTGGCATCAGCTGCTTAGGATGGTGGCATGTGAGATGCACTGGCAGCTTAACACCTCAGCACCTTCCCCATCCTTATTATATGATAAAAGGAAGCATTTCCAGCATAAACATGCATTTTCTTATGCTTAATATTCCCTAATTTACAACTCTGCTATCTCCCCACCTTCCTCCTCATTTTTGTGATGGACTGGGTCATCAGTTTGCTGTACTGGCCCTTTTTTGTCTGCATGACACTACATTTGTGGGAGCAATGAGATACTTCACTGCATAAGTGAGCAGGCATAAACTCATGCATGCTACACTACACTTTCTGTAGCATCAACCACTCCAATCATGCACTTTCATGGCACAACTCCTCATATAAACTTGCCTAATACCACCTGTTCCCCTAATGTACCCTATTCATTTCCATTACACTTTGTTTCACAAACTATGGGCACTATGTCAGCTCTGAGTCTTACCTAAGCAGCTACAGACCATGTCATTCTTATGTGATGCTTGAAATGTAATGTTTCACTGTTGGCTCACAAATTATGGGCTGTGACAATATATATATATATATATATATATATATATATATATATATATATATATATATATATATATATATATATATATATATATACTATCCTTTTTTAATTGTCCAGTAGATTCGAATTCACACACACACACACACACACACACACACACACACACACACACACACACACACACACACACACACACACACACACACACACACACACACACCTATTACCTACTGTTTTAACAAACATACTGATATGTATGCATAACCTAGGCATACCATCCTCAGAGATTAGAGTTAATCAACATCAGTATCAAGTGGAAACCAGCAAACCACTGGCGCTAAAGTGGAGCATTCACTGATAATCCCTGTTAGTATGAACAAGTGCAAACTTATTATTACAGCATTAAAACTGTTCCATAAAAGTATTATATGCTATCAGTGGAAATGAACTGTATTTTTCATTACCAATGTTGTCGATATGTCATTTAATGCAACTGAAACTTTTGGAGAACTGTACATTTTTAGGTTTAGTGGTTTCGTCTTCAGACTATCATTCTGCTAACTGAGTGTGATTGTGTGTGTGTGTGTGTGTGTGTGTGTGTGTGTGTGTGTGTGTGTGTGTGTGTGTGTGTGTGTGTGTGTGTGTGTGTGCCGTGCGTGTGATTCTTGTTTTCTCTTCCTGGGTGTTTCAATACCCCATGGTTGCTATACAGGAAGCATGTATCTCTTCTCTAAGGTGTTGTGAACCTGGGGTTGATTATATTAAGGAGGGAAGCCTCAAAGATTCATAGGTTCATTGGTATATACTAGGCTTACAAACATCATGTCATTTATAAGATTAGCCGTTCGATCCAACCCAATTGCATCCTTAAGTAAAGTGGGCATTTATTAGGAGGAGTGTGCTGGTTAGGAAGTTTCTAGAGGTTATGGGGGGGTATGTTAGTTTTGGCATTACTGTCTGCCTTTGTCTATCAGAGACATGTGGTTCAGACCTGGGATGAATTTCCAATTTCCCATCCATTAGTCAAGGGAACACTTAAATAGGACTAGGAATGGACTCTGCTTCACACAGATGGGTAGCCTGTTCTAGAGCATGGGGATCCTCTCAGACACATATCTGTCTCACCAACATGTCTTATTTATGTCACAAGCAAAATTTAAATCCTTGGATCTAGTGGTTCTCATGCTGTTCATTTTGCAGTTCTTCAGAAAGTCCATCAGAGCTGGATCAGAGGATGCCTTGTATGCTAGGCATAGATCGCCTCTCAGTAACTTGTAGGAGACAGAGTATAGAGATAGGGATTTAATGTGATTCATATAGGACATATCCTGGATTCTCCTGGTAAAGAACCTTTGTGGGCATCCCAACTATTGCATATGAGTGGTCAGGTGCATGCTGAACGGGGCATTATACTCAATGATGGGACTGATAAGGGACAAATAAACTGATACTATGACTTCTTTAGACCTGGATGCCATGTCCTTACTTATAAGCTGGGTGACATAGTATGATTTTCTTACTACCTTGGCCACATGTTGGTCAAACCAGATTACTGTCTATATGTGCTCCCATATTGCTAACTACTGGGTCAACTCTTAATGGTATCTTATCAATGGAGTAATTAGCCTGGGTGGCAGTTTTCCCAAAAGTCATATCAATAAAAGGAAATACACACACTGCACGCTGATTAGCAAAAAGCTCATGATGATGAAATCAAAGCAGGACTTCAAAATCTGTTTGAATGTCAGAGCAGTTAAATAGATTTGTAATTTGCTACAGCAGCCTTCCTAGACAGAAACTCTGCCTTGTAACACATGACAGTATTAGATCTTTTGCTGCGTCTCCTTTTAATGAGACAGCAGCATTCAGACTAGAGGATCTGTGACATCATGAGAGATGAAAAAGTAAGATAACTAACTTTAGGTACTTGGTCATGATTTGTGTACACAACTAATAACTGCCTGACTTGTTGCAAGTGTAAAATACATCTCCTAGCTTTAACAGCATAAAGCTTTGTGAGATGTCAAATTTTAAATGGCAGCAATAAATAATTACATACAAGATGGTCTTCTGAAGAACTGTAATTAAAAACCTCATCATTTTACACTGTAGTTGATTCATTATCTCCTCAAATAATTCAGTGTCCTCCTTTTCATAGTAAAAAGGAAATATCTGAGACATAAAAATGAATACATTTCCAGAGATAACTTTCTGTCAAAACTGTTAATAATTTTAGTTGAAAGATGATGTGTCCGAATAATAAAAGGTCCCAGACCGCAGAATCCTTTATAAACGCATTCTATGAACACCTTCAGGAATGCATGGATCATGCGATCCCAAATAAAACCAAAACCCAATCCTCCAAAGGCAGACGTCCTGTCTGGTGGACCCCAGCCATAAACAAACTATACAATAGAAGGAGGAAGCTACTAAATGACAGAGCAAAATCCCAAAAAGGGAAGGCATCACTGATCAGTATTAGCAAAAAACTACGGGCACACATAAAATTGTCTAAGGCCAGCTTCGAGAGAAAAATTGCACAGGACACTAAGGATAATCATAAGGCTTTCTTTAGTTATGTTAGGAACCTGGGTGGTAATTCCCAGATATGCTCAGAATAAGTCCAAAATGACAAAAAATACACCGAACCCACAGACATTGCCAACATCCTAGCTGACAGGTTCAGCGCAAACTTCCCCCCCCCCCTCCCCACCAAAAGGCAAATATCTATCCCAGCAGAGTGCTGCCCCCCTGACATCTCAGATGCTCAGGTAAGAGCCGCCCTCTCCAAAGCAAAAACACAGCATCAGTGGGACCAGATGGTGTCCCGGCTCGTCCTACATGAACTCCAAGAAGAGCTAAACCCAAACATAAAACTACTGTTCAATCTCAGCCTTACTACAGGATATGTGCCCAAAGAGTGGCGTACAGCAACAGTGGTCCCTCTCCATAAAGGTGGTGCCTCAACGGATCCTGGAAACTATCGCCCCATAAGCCTGACTAGCTTGGTCTGCAAAGCTATGGAAAGGATCATCATGGACCTCATAAATAAAGATATTGGGGACCTACAAACACTGGATCCTACCCAGTTCGGCTTTGTTAAGGGCAGATCCTGCCTCTTAAACCTGTTTGATTTCTTTGAAACAGTCACCAAGGCCATTGACGAGGGAAGGTGGTCCACACAGCCTACCTGGACCTCGCAAAGCCTTCGATACAATACCCCACTCGGGCATTATAGATAAGCTCACCAGCTTAAATATAAACCCCTATGTCACTAGATGGATTGCAAACTGGCTCAAGGACAGAACCCACATGGTTAGAATTGCTGGAGCCATGTCAGACTCCAAACCAGTTACAAGTGGTGTCCCACAAGGCTCAGTCCTGGGACCTCTCTTGTTCGGTATATATTTCTCGGAGGTACAGGCCAATACGGAAGGACTGTGGCTGACCAAGTTCGCAGATGACTGCAAACTAGGCACCATAATCGACTCTCCAGCCAACACAAGCATCCTCCAAAAGGGCCTCATAGAAACAGACAACTGGTGCCAGAGCCATGGCCTCAAGCTAAATGCCAAAAAGTGTATAGTCATCCCCTTTGGCAAAAACAAAGTGCCCACAAATTACCACATAGGTGGTAATCCATTAAGTACAGAAGAAGTCATTAGGGACCTGGGGACCCAAGTTGATAGCAATCTCTCATTTGACAACCACGTGGCCAAAGTGGTTAGAAAAACATTTTATATAGCCCACCTAATCATGAAGGGATTCACATCTAGATCAGGAGGTCATCGTGCCTCTTTACTCATCCCTCATCAGGCCCATAATTGAGTACAATGCCCCTTTTGGGATGTACCTTACCAGACACCTGCAGCAACTGGAAAGACCCTAAAAGTACCTCACCAAGAGGATCAAAGGGCTCAAACAGATGCCATATGCTGTCCGGTTAAAGAAACTCCAGCTCTACTCAGTGGCATACCACCTGTTCAGAGGCGATCTGTGCCTGACATATAAAGCCATGTCCAACCCGGAATTAATGGACATGCTGCACCTCAGAAAATCCAAATCCCATCGAGCTATGCGCACGAGAGACTTGAACCTCAGCACTGAAATAAATAGGACATACTGGAGGGACAGATTCATAACCCAGAGGCTCCCTTCACTCTGGAATAAAATCCCAGTCCAGGTTAGGCAGAGTCCCTCATTGACTCTCTTCAAGAGGAATCTTGATGAGTGGATGGGAGATCGTAGGTTTACCCCGGGTATCACTTCTGTGTCACTGTTAGACAGAGGCACAGTATACTAACCTCGAAAAAGGGCATAGCAAAATAAATTTAAAATGGGTGGCCAAAGCCAAACACATTCTGGCTAGGCTTATAAATGCCCTAGGGCAGATAGCCTAGTATGAACCTATGAACCTATGAACCTATTACTAAACCAGAGAGGGGAGGGTGGCCTAATGGTTAAGGTGTTTGCCTTACAAACACAGGGTGCAGGGTTTGAGTCTCACAAGGGATAATTGGCTAGGCTTAAAATGGCTCGCAAGGGCAGTTAGCTTAGTACTAATCTATGAATCTATGAATCTATGAATCTATGATGACGACTTGAATTCCAGGAATCTTTGATATGCTGTAGAAAATAAAACCTGACAAGCACTTTGAAACTACCACATGAATCCCCATGATGAGCAAAGCATTTACATGTACTCACCACAGTCAATTCTAGTTTAATTCCACCAGCCAGGTCATCATTCTTACAATTATATCACATTCACTGAATCAGTGAGTGACTGGATAGGAGGATTCATTCCAAAATTAAGTCAGAATTATTGCCTAGTCATCTGAGAATATGGTAGCTCTTATTTCTGTAGAGGTCTTTAACCTCCTACCATGAACAACATTCAATGATCTATACCATCTGTGACAAAAAGAGGTACTGCCAGCACAGCTAGCTGGAATTTTGTAAATAATTATATGTCATTTGTGAATATCAAACTAATTTACTTAAGATGCTTGTGTTACAAATGTATTAGAAGAGTATGTCATGTGTATATCAAACTGATTTCTACAGATGTTTGTGTTGAAAAGGTATTTGTAAAGTGCTTGGGATTGAAATGCATCCACAGTGTGCTCTACTGGAGAGAACAGAAATATACATGCACTGTTGTAACTGTTTAAATGCATATGTTTTAACAGTGGAAACTGGAACACTGGAGGTTAACCTCAGTCCAGCAAACATTTGAAAAAATATTGAAATTAAATCACTTGACAGGCTAAGCCATAAAAATGCTATCTCACAGGTTTCAAGGCAGCCAGAGACACAAAGTCTGTATTAGGAAGCTTTCTGTACTGTCTTTGGAGTGAACTAATTACTACTCTGAAAGCATGAAGGAATGCAATTGTTTTATGATTTCCAGCACCTGCCAAAGATCTGAGCAAAAGCCCTCGTGTGCATTTTTACAGGTAGGTGCTAAGTCCTGCCAGCTTCCAGCAATGGGGGTTTTGCCTGGGAACTAGAAGTCAGATGACAAGAAGTGATGTAATTCTGCAAGCTATCCCAGCAGTAATATTTTTGATATTATTTTGAGTGGTCTCTTAGTGAGACAGAGCATTCCGTATTCTGTCCTGGACCCGACAACAAGAAGAACCATTCACCACATCATCTGCCTTGCTCTATTAGTAAGTTATTAGGGTATAGTAATTGTCTTAGATACAGTCAGGAATATAATGAATTTTAGTTTAGATATTGTTTTCTTTATTTATCTGAACCTGTCCTGCAATGTTATTTTAAATATTTTCTGTGTCTTGAACTGTGATGTCATTGTGAATATATACTTAGTATTTTCTTGTTATTTTATTGTTTATTATTAAATATATTTAAGCCTTTCATTGTGGCTGATCTTTGTAGAGATATTTAAGTTTTGAGAGTACTTGCATATTTATTTGGTGACACTGTGTGGGCCACTCCTAACAGCCTTGCTCTTGGTCAAAGTACCATTTGTATTTAATATTAATTTCACTCAGTATATTGGGTACCCTTGGAAGAGCCTTGAGGTAGCTGGCAGGAGTGTCTGGAGGCAGTCATAACTACTTTACAGTCTAAGCAAAAGGGGGCATAGCTAGTAAACCTTTGCCAGCCTTTCCCAGGTGTGTGTGTGTGTGTGTGTGTGTGTGTGTGTGTGTGTGTGTGTGTGTGTGTGTGTGTGTGTGTGTGTGTGTGTGTGTAAATAAAATCTCAAAGAGTGTGTGTGTCAGCTACCTGGGCAGGGAAACAAAGCACTGGTTGGACAGGCTGGAGGCCTTGGCTTGGACACTCAGCTGAGATCTCATCTCTATAGCTGTGCCAGTGGAGAGTCTTATTGGGGATCTGGAAAAAGAGAGAGGAACCATCCCCGGACTGACTGTGCTCCCCGTGTGCTCTTTAAGGGAAATTGTGCTTAACTGCACTTGATGCAGAGAGCTGCAACTGGAAATATTGTGTGTTTACCCATTAACCTCCCAGTGAACAGCCCCCCATGGACACCAGTGGTGAGGATTGAGGCTCCTTGATTACTGGCCCAGTAGTGGGATATCCACGTCACATATTGGTTGGCAGTGATGGGTCGTCACATACTGGCTGGCAGTGGTGGGATCACCACATCACATATTGGGATTCAGTGGTGTAGATATTGAACTCCTGTAGCCTGTAAAAAGTGGTCACTAAAGAAGGTGGTTGTACTCTCAAGCAGCCACACAGTAGACATTCAGTTTCATATCACAATAGGTTTATTTATTTTTTGTTAGCTTAGTTAGTCAGGGAGAGCAGGCAAGGATGTCACCAGAGGATTATGGCAAGCTGACAAGGAGCCAGTTGGCTATGATGAGCCAAGCCAAAAGACTGGTGCATGCCAACCTGACTAAAGCGGAAATGATTGCAGCCTTAGCCACAGCTGCATCACAGACCAGCAACCAGAAAGACAGCCAGACTGGCCTTGGGGATGTTCAGCTCTCAGAAAATAGACAGTTCAACTTTTGCTCAGAGGAATTTAGAATCTGTCTGGAGTTAAAGTGACTTGACAGAAGGCCAAATGTTTGGAAATAGAATCAGAAGAGAGACTGCAGTATTTTGAGGCTGAAGAAAATGAGAGACTGAGACATTTGAAGGCTGAAGAAAATGAGAGGCAGAGGCAATATGAAAAGGAGATACTGACTCTTTGCCAGGGTTATGGAAGTAATGGAGAAAGGAATACCCAAACCCCAGAAGCAATAAAGGTCAGTAAATGTCTTCCACAATTTACAGAGGGTGATAATTTTGATAGTTTTATTCATATGTTTGAAAGGGTTTGTAAACAGTATAATGTTGACCAAGGGCTCTGGGTATGGTTCCTGACCCCCTTACTCCATGATAAAGCTGTAACTGTATCTCTACATTGTCTGATATTGATTGTTTAGACTTTAACCAAGTAAAGAAATTTTTATTAGAGTGTTTTAAGTTAACACCTGAAGCTTATGAAAAAAAGTTTTATGAGCACAGACGCAAGGCAGATGAGAGTGTGTGTGACTATATTTCTGAGTTAAGCACTTATTTTCATAGGTGGATGAGTGAGTGTTAGGTCACCACTTTTGAAGGGCTGGCAGACCTTTTGGTGAGAAAACAAACCCTTAGCATTTTGCCTGAGGATATGAGAATCTGGTTGGCAGATAAGGAATGCAACACCGCAGATGAGTTGGGGAAGAAAGGAGATCTATACCTAGCAAGCAGGGCATCACTGCACAGGAAAGGGATACCCAGTGCTGCACATGGGTATAAGAGAACCCATGGTGGGCAGCCTAAACCTCCCCAACAGAGTCTGCCAGTAACAGGGGAAGCCACTAGTTCAGGTACAAATGTAACCAGTGAGGCATGTAGCATATAGATGTCTATGGAGGCAAGGTGGGGAACAAAAGGTAGGGGAGCCAGCAAGTGGGAATAACATAATGCCAGTGGTAAGTTGTCTGGAGACAACAAAGGTACCAAACTGCCAAGAGAGGTTATATCCTATCTTAGTAGATGGGAAACAGGCCATTGCTAAGACAGACACAGCCTCTGACCTAACCATTGTGAAGTCTGCAATGGTTAAAGAGGAGCACTACTTGCTTGGGCAGTCTACTCCAGTCAAAACTTTAGGAGGGATCCCATTCCAAATACCTTTGGCTAGGGTTCACCTTGACTGGGAGGGTGGAAAAGGAAGCAAACAAGTAGGTGTGTTTGAGGATATCCCTGCAGACGTCCTGACAGGGAATGATTTTGGTAATGCAGTACCTCGTGTGCATGCAGTGGCATGCAGTCAGGTTTGGAAACAGGCATGCGGGTCTGGTAACCTGGGGGGGACCCAAACATACTGCACACTTGAACCAGAACTGGTGAGGTGGTTACTTCAGAGAGGAAGCTACCCTGTAGCAGTGAGAGTGAAGATGAGCCACAGCTGCTCATGGGTACTGATGTTCCCGTGGACAGAGGGACTGCTAGGGCAGAGGTGAGTAGTAGTACCTAGGTTGGCAGTGAGGCACTGCTGTCAGAGGATCCTCGACTTCCTGTGGAAGGGGAGCTGGGAAGGGTTACAAAGAGAGAGATGTGACAGGTTTAGCTCTCAGACCCTACATTACAAGGCTTGAGGGAGGGAGGTAGGGAGGCACCTGATTCTCAAGGAAAAGGAAGATCTGTATACTGGTAAAAAGGGTTAGTGTATAAAGAGTGTACCCTGAGGGAGGGCTAGAGGGTGAGAGAGTACAGCAGTTGATAATGCCCAGACCCTACCACCTGACAATTACAGCCATAGCCCATGACATTCCCTTTCCAGGTCATAAGGGCATAAAGCATACCAAGAGACGTATTATGCAGAACTTTTATTGGCCTGGGATTGCATGGGATGTAACAAGGTACTGCATGACCTGTGAGCACTGCCAAAAAGTAGGCAAGGCAGGAGATAAGGTCAAAGCTCCTTTGATGCATTTGCCTGTGATTGAGGAGCCATTTCAGAGGATAGCTATGGATATTGTGGGGCCTCTGAGTACCCCAAGGTTCCATAGGGAAGATGTATATCCTAGTGGTAGTAGATTATGCTACCACATACCCTAAAGCCATGGCCCTGTCCTCCATTGAGACAGAAAAGGTGGCAAATGCAGTGTTAGAGATTTTCAGCAGGGTAGGTTTCTCAAGAGAAATACTGACTGACAGAGGTGCCAATTTCATGTCAGACCTGCTTGCTTGTCTGTGGGAGGGCTGTGTAGTGAAGCACCTAAAGACCACCCCTACCACCCCCAGACTAATGGTCTGGTGGACAGGGTAAATTCTACACTAAAGACCATGCTATGGGCATTTGCAGACCAGTTTAAGAGAGAGAGTGGAATAAATATTTGCCTCATCTGTTGTTTGCTTACAGAGAGATGCCCCAGGAATCCACAGGTTTCTCACCTTTTGAGTTGAAGTATGGGCATAGGGTGAGGGGACCCCTAGATTTGATTTGCAATGAGTGGGATGATGAGTGTGAATCCCACAAGAAGTCTGTTGTGGCATATGTCCTAAACTTCAGGACAAGGCTCAGAGAACTCATGGGCTTTGCCCAGGAGAACCTGGCAGAAGTCCAACAGGAGAAAAAGGTCTGGTATGACAGAACTGCTCAAGTCAGTGAGTATGCTGTGGGGCAGCAGGTTATGGTTATCATTCCTGTCAGACACAATAAGTTGCAGGCAGCTTTGGAGGGACCCTTAAAAGTGGTAAGGAAGGTCAGTGATGTTACCTACATGGTAGAACTGCTAGGCAGGAGGCAGGAGCACAAGTTGTACCATGTTAACACCATGAAACCTTACCATGATAGGGAGGCTCTGGTGTTAAGTATCTGCAGTAGAAGGCAGAAGGAGTCTAATGGGGCTCTATGGCTATAGCAAGCCAGCCAGCAAAATCCCAAGTTACTATTGTGGAGGCTAAGGTTGCAGGCATATGATATGACATTATTTCCAAACTAATTTTAAATTCTGCTTTAACTTTATCATACTCTCCAGCTATGTTTTCAGAAGAAATTTCTATCTTCCCTAATAACACCCGAATAATTTCTGTTACCCAATCCTTAAATTCCTCTTTTTTTAACAGATAGGTGAGAGAGTGCCAGTGCTTCATTTATAATATCATTACCCTGAATTTTTATTTTAGTTATTATTGGCACATGATCCAAAATAGTTACTGAATGCATATAAAAACTTTCAATTAAATGCACATGTTCCTGTGAAATGTAAGTTCTGTCTAGCCTAGCCCAGTTTTTGTACCTTGGGGAATAATATGTAAATTCACTCCAAACTCCTTCTACTGAATTCACATCTTCCATGCCAAATATTATCATAAATGTCTTAAAAAAATCTACCCTCTTTTATTCAATTTTCCCTTCTCGGTCACCAAAAAGCATCCTCTCTGCTACAAATCAAATTCCAGTCTCCATCTATTAGTAATATTCCCTGCTGAAAACTGATTATTTCTTCCACACTTTTTTTAAGCTCTATTACAGCAGTTTTAGGTGGAATATAAATACATGCCAGTGTAATCCTCCTTCCCTGCCACTAGGCCCTTACTAGGCCCTTACTACTACAAATCTACCATTTTTATCTTATTTCCCTTTTCTATCTATTATTAGGACACCTCTTGCAAATAATACAAGTACCCCCTTTTCCTTTGTCCAAGATATGCCACTGAATAACCATCCTGAAATCCTTTCTTTATCAAATTCACATGTTCCTTCCAAATGCGTCTCCTGTAACATAACTATTTGCACTCTACATTTTTAATATAGTTCACTATTCTTTCATATATCTATGAGATCATTTACATTAAAAGATAATATAGAAAGTGTTGTCATTATGTTAATAAGCCATTATTCCCACTTATGTATAACCGCTTTTTTAATGTCTAGTTTCAGCTTTTGTGTTACATGCATACAATAATGTTTGGCAGATTGATCTTTTATACAGTTGTTTTTTTGTCATATCCATTTATATCTATGTTACATCTTACAAAACATTTTGGTTTAGTGAAAGCCTTCAAGCAAAAAAAATAAATAAATAAAAATACTCAGATCATCCCTATAACCTATTAACTTAATACTAACAAACAAAACTATGTACATCTTTCAATACTGAAGTTTAATCATCCTAATCATCCTAATAGGAACATTTGTCCCAGACTGACAGCCACACTGACAGACTTGGTTAACCTATGAGGAAGATTATCTATGCTAAGATGCATGGTACAGCATGTGCTTCTATTTATTTATTTATTTACATTTGTTTACTGGGTAGTGTCCACCTGGGCTAGTAGCCCACTTTCAGCAGAGACCTGGGGGAAAAGCTCCAAAACAGAACAGAAAATAAAGAAAAATACAATAGTAAGATCTGAATTATACCATAAAAATCATACGTTAAAAAGTAAACTAGCTAAATTATTACAAATAGGAACATTGAGAAATGTAATTACAAATTATTTGATAACTGAGTAAATTCAAAGCTGTCAGAGAGCAGACCAATTGAAAACATATGTACACAAAGTTCCTATCAAAAAGTAATAGTGCATAGCATAAATACAGAGATAATTGAAATACTGAAGTATTTAAAATCTATCAGAAAGCAAACCAATCATTTTAACATTGGAGAAATAGCTTGAGCTGTATAAAGGTGACAGAACAGAGTTGAGAAATACTGCTTCCACTAACTACTGTCTGGTTTTGTCTTATCTTTATTATTCCCCCAGATTAAAAAAAAAACACTTGAATGTTTTCAGAAATAATTCTCCTAGCCATTGAAAGAAAGAAGTATTCTCTTTTTATTGCCCCTTATCAGATTGTCTCCATAGAAACATGAGAACCAGATGCACAGTCGTATCTACTGGAAGTACTCATTTATTTGCTAGAGGGAAAATTTTTATTATATGTAACATTCTTTTTTATTTATTTGCTTCCCATTAAAACTTGCTACTAGATCAAGCCAAGGGCATTAATCCAGTCATTCTCCTATGCAAGAGTAAGAAAAACACATGAATTGTTCTTGTATCATGCACTTTTGACCAGACTTTTATTCTTGTTTTACATTGCAGTGCCTACATTTCTTAAAATATAACAAGGAGAAAGTCAGAAGAAGGAAAATTGGGGCTCCTGTTTACTTTAGTATCCCTATTACATTTAAAATAACTGAGAAAGCTTTACTTTATAGCATGAAGGTTATGTCATGTATTATAAAAATACTACTTTTAAGAAGAACATTTTGTTTTATTTACAGTTAACTCTTTCCTTCCTCTTCCTCCCTCCTAAAAGTTCTTTCAAACATTGAGGACATGAAGTAGAGCATATGCTTTGGAGTCCCTTACAAGTTTAACAAAGTCAAAGAAGTCAATATTTCCAGGTTTTCTTGTTCTGTCATGTTTCACAGATATAATTAATAATTTGTAATCCCACATTTATTTGTCCATTTCTGAGTTGCTCATTTTCTTCCTGTTGATTTCAGTCTCCCAAATCCAATCTCTGTTTCATTTCCAGCATACTCCCGGTTCTTCTAGTCAACTCTAGTGTGCTTTTTTTCTGTCTCTCAAGCATTTACCTTTGAAACATTAGAAAAAGTTTCACTGGTACAGTCTCCCTGTGGGTTTTATTACCAGAAGAACAAGAAGCAGAATCTCATTCTGTTTGAAAGCTCACTTTTCCATGGACAAACTTTTGTATTTCCTCCTTAGCATGTCTTCCATTATAAAATTATTTGACCCTCCAAGAATGAATATTCTGAAAACATCTGGATACAGCAGCTTGAATCTCACAACTGCTTCTCGATACTCCCTGATTACTGGAATAAATGTACTCCTCTTCTGCCTGATGTACAGTGAGTAATTATTTTCCACAAATTCTCTACTTTCTCCCACCTTTAGTACTTTTCCCTTTTGCCACAGTTTTGTCAAAATCAACTCTTTCTGCTGGTATGATCGGATCTTTACTATTAAAGGTCTATGTTGCTTTCTTATGGCCAGGTTTGGAGCATAAACATGATGTGCCCTTTCAATTAACAACCACTGTTGTTGGAATACCAGTCCAGTTGCTTATTTGTGTTTTCATAAAATTAATACAGTCTCTTCCTTCCAGCTTCTCTTGTACAGCAGAAAATCTCAGGTTTTCCTTACACCGCTTGTCCTCTAATTCTATTATTTTTTTAACATCTCTTCTTCAGCAGTCTCATACTCTACCAAAAACACTTGACTTAACTGAGGCATTATCTTTTGGTATAGAAAGAGCCCATAGGTCCTTATCTTCCTGTAATACCAATAAGCATATACCCAAATCTGTAATTGTAAGATTTTTATCATCATATGATAAAGAAATGGTACTTAAATATGCTTGGGGAAAAGCTTCAATAAAAGTAAATGAAGCTGTGGTATGCTTTGATAATGACTATTCCTCAATATTAATAACAAGGGGGCATGGCCAAGGATGAGCCTTGAATAGCAGCACTTTCTCTCAGCTTTGCCTTATCATATCTTTTATGACAGGAATTTTTAATTATAACTAACTAAAAACATTTTATATATTTGATTTCATTTAATAGTCTATTTAGTTAGTATTCATTTTTTTTAACTTTTTCTGTCAAAATATAAGAGACAAGTTTCTGGCATCTGATTTGAGCTTCACAAAATCTTCCCATCAGGACTCAGCATTAAAAAAGAGTTTCAAACTCTTTTAACTACTATTCAGGAATTATCAACAAAAATTGACAGAATGGACATGAAGACTGATAATTTTAAAGAAACCGCTTCTCAACAAATGGAGACATTACATCAAGACCTTAAGCAGCAGAAGAAACAAATTGCTGGTATTGAAACATCATTAAAATTACATGGATTGTAGAATACAACAAAATGAACATAACTTAGAATTTCTTCTAAAGCAAAATTCCCTGCTTCAAACAAAAATAGATGATCTAGAGAATAGATCACAAAGAAATAACATCAGGATCTTTGGGCTACCAGACAATCTAGAAGAAAATAATATGGAGAAATTTTTAACCTCATGGATACCTGAAATTTTACAGCTTCCTGAAGCACTTTCTTTTGGGATAGAAGGAGCTCATAGGTCCTTGTCTGCATCTAAAAATACCAAAAGTAATTCCACAAAATTTGTCATAGTCAAATCTTTATCAACACACAATAAAGAAATAGTCATGAAGACTGCCTGGTCTAGGTCTCCAATCAAATACAAAGATAACATCATACGTTTTGATAATGACTATTCTTCATCTGTCATAACTAAAAGGAAACAATTCTTACTGTAAGATTATGCTCAACAAGGTTTTAAGGTTGAATGTAACTTTGCTACAAATATGCAACATAAATAAGGAATAAGATAAAGCTTGCTTAAATGCAGAAACAGAGTTTAGTAATATGTGATTAGCATCCATATTAAATGACTGTGGCTTAAAAAAATAAGGAACTTGCTTATGAGTGTATTACACACACATCAAGAAAGCTGACTTCTTACAGACATGACAAGAATGTCATTTGCTTTCTTTAAAGAACTGACAACAGGACATGTTTTTCTAAGAAAGTTTAAAAATATGCTTTTCTAATCCACAAGGCGTTTCCTTGAAGACAGTTTACTTATCAGCATTTGCACAAGAACAGATGTGTCAGTATTTGTGTCATCAAGGCAGTATCTTTCCAAAACCAAGAGGGGGTGTGTTTAATTAAAAATATATATAAAGTCTGTATTAAATCCAGTTATGTTAGAGGTACTGGTAGGGACACATTTGTTCTGAGGTAAATGTTATAGCTCTCACATCATCTGTACTATATGAGAAGTAAAGTAGAACATTTTCTGAAGCTGTAACAGAAGTACGTGTGGTTTATTATAAAAAGTTATTGGTTACTGCTCTTAAAGACAGGTGCTGCAAAGTATATTCTCTCATCAGGGCATATTCTGCAAGTTTCTGTATGCAACAGACTATGAATACAACTATAACCAGACTTAGATTTCAGCAGAATCCAGCCAGCAAGACTGAGTGTCTTAAGAAGACTTCAAATCCATCACAGTAAGCATCAGAGTAACAGCACAGTGCTGTAGCACCTTAAATTAATGTTTCACTTACCATTGCTTAAAGAACTTAAAAAAAAACACAAATAAAGTCTCACCTGCTTTTCCCTGCAAGGCTGAAAATTTCCCTTCAAGATGGGTCCGAAGATATTTGAAGAGCTAAATGCAGCTATCAAATACATAAAATTCAATACAATATTGGAAAAAATAGATGAAATGGACTGGTCGAGTTCTAGTCTTAAAAGAATTGTGGAAAATGGTACCTGGAAAATAGTTGAACACAAGAAGAAACTTAAAAAATAATAATTTTTTTACAACATGGATTTAATGTTTTGTTTTTTTTTTTGTTTTTTTTTACTTACATAGGATTTTTCTTATGACCCAGAAGTCAAGGAAAATGAAAATGGTTCAACAAGTGAGTGTTGTTCTAATCTCTATTATATTGTGTTTTTGGCTTGTGTTACCCATTGACTAGTTAATTAGATTCTGTTAATAGCTTTTAGCATCATTTTATCTTATATCTTTATTAAAAAATGTAGTTCTCCTTGCCTTAGATACTTCTAAATATATATATATATGTATATATATATATATATATATATATATAGTATATATCCTATATAGGTTCATAGGTTTATAGGTTCATAATTAGGTACTAGGCTATTGGCCCTAGAGCCTAAATAAGCCTAGCCAAAAATGTACCCTGGCTTTCGCCACCCAAGAAAATTATTTTCCTGTGCCCCTGTCAAGCAGAGCCACAGAAGTGATCCCTGAGGTGAATTTCCTATTTCCCATCCAATCATCAAGATTTTTCTTGAAGAGTGCTAATGAGGGGCTCCATTTGACATAGATAGGTAGTCTGTACCAGAGTATGGGAAGTCTCTGGGACAGGAATCTATCCCTCCAGCATGTTCTGTTTATTGTGGTGACAAGGTTTAGGTCTCTAGAGCATGTAGCTCAGAGGGATTGGGATTTCTTTAAGTGGAGCATGTCCAACAGCTCTGGGTTTGACATAGCTTTGTATGTTAGGCAGAGATCGCCTCTCAGTAGGCGATATGCGACGGAGTAAAGCTGGAGTTTTTTGAGACGGTCTGCATAGGGCATCTGTTTGAGGCCAGTAATCCTCTTTGTGAGGTATTTCTGTGGCCTTTCCAGTTGTTGTAGATGTCTTGTGAGGTACATGCCAAAAGGGGCGTTGTACTCTATAATGGGTCTAATGAGTGATGAGTAGAGGGGGAACAATGACTTCTTTTTTTCTGGATGAGAAACCTTTTGTGATGAGGTGAGCCATGTAGAGGGATTTCCTGACCACTGTGATGATGTGATTATCAAAGGAGAGACTACTGTACACCTGTGTCCCAAGGTCTTTTATCACATTTTTGGCATTAAGTAGACTACCAGCTATGTGGTAGTTCATGGATACAGAGTTTTTACCAAAGGGGATGACAATACATCTTTTGGCATTGAGCTTCAGGCCATGGCTTTGACACCAGGTATCTGTCTCAGTGAGGCCCTTTTGTAGTATGTCCACATCATTAGGAGTTTCGATAATGGCTCCTAGTTTGCAGTCATCTGCAAACTTTGTTAGCCAAAGACCTTCTGTGTTAGCCTGTACTTCAGAGAAGTAGATACCAAACAGGAGAGGACCCAGGACTAAACCCTGTGGTACTCCACTTGTCACTGGTCTGAAGTCAGAGTTGGAGTCCATTACTTTCACAGTGTGGGTTCTGTCCATGAGCCAGATGGCAACCCATCTTGTGACATAGGGATTTATACCTAGTTTAGTGAGCTTATCTATAATTCCAGAGTGGGGGATGGAGTTGAAAGCCTTGGCGAGATCCAGATAAGCTGTGTGAACCACTTTACCCTCATCTATGGCTTTGGTGACTGCTTCAAAGAAGTCAATCAGGTTTAGGAGACATGATCTGCCTTTTACAAATCTGAACTGGGTAAGGTCCAGAGTTTAGAGATTACCAATGTCTTTGTTTATGAATTCTATGATGATGCATTCCATGGCCTTGCAGACCGGGCTCATCAGGCTAATGGGGCAGTAATTCCCGGGGTCTTTCATGGCTGCCCCTTTGTGGAGTGGGATAACCATCATGGTGCGCCATTCAGTGGCCACAAAGCCTGAGGTGAAGCTATGACTGAACATGGTACTTAGGTAGGGTGCCAGTTCATTCTGTAGTTTGTGTAGAACGCAGCCTGGGATATTGTCAGGTCTCATGGATGCTGTGTTCTTGGCTTTGAAGAGTGTGTTTTTTACCTGTGCAGCCGTGATTACAGGAACTTTGCATTCTTCCAGTATAGAGATGGGCCCTCTACGGGGTGAGAGGGGGGTAAAGTTAGCACTGAACCTATCTGCCAGGATGATGGAAATATCAGTTGGTTCTGTATATTTAGTGCCATTGTGCTGTAACTCAGAGCAGATCTGAGTGTTGCCATTGAGATTCTTGACATAGCTATAGAATGCTCTGTGGTTGTCTTTAGAGTCAGTGGCAATTTTATTTTTGTAGCTAGCTTTGGAGGATTTTATGAGGGATATCAGATTCTTACTGAGGTTGAACAGGGAGTTCCTCCAGTCATGGGATTTTACTCTTTTTTGCAACAGTTTCTTTCTTCTGTTGTAGAGTTTGTTTATGGCAGAGGACCACCAGATTGGCTTCCTTTTTTTGGACGATAGCATCTTGGTACTATTAGGGATAGCATGATCTATGCACTCGTGTAAGTGCTTATAAAGTGCATTTGTGTAGGATTCAGCAGTCGTACCTCTATTGTCCGTCTGCATGGGTGTCATGAAGTTTGCCAATTCTGTCTTAAAAAGTGTGAAGTTGGCTTTGGCAAAGTTTTGTACGGTGGTTTCCCTAATTGGGGGTGGGGGCGGGATGTGGTCAGATCTGACCAACGAGGAATTAACCTCTGGTGTGGAACACCAGTTGCCCATGTTGGTAATGACCAGGTCTAGGATATTGCTGCCCCTAGCTGGGGTGTGAATAAGTTGATCCAAGGCATTGGAGTTTATGAATTCCAGAAAACGGTGAGCAAAAGAGTTGGTACATGAGTAGTTTTCCCAGTTAATGGTGGGGTAGTTGAAATCACCCATTATTAGGGTGTTGGGTTGTACCCTAATACTTTCCAGTGTATCAAGAAATGAGGAGTGGAGATCCTGGGGCATGGAGGGGGGTCTGTAGCAAGCTACAATTTAGATTGCGGTCTTGCCCAGAGTTAGTTGCACTTGGATAATCTCGGATGCATTATGCTTTGCAACTAGCCTGGAGGTGTGGATATCCTTAATGAATATGGACACGCCTCCACCTTTATTGCTTCGTTCCAGGTTAGGTGGCCGAAAGGTGTGGTATGAATTATAGCCTGGTAATGCAAGGGTGCTCTCTGGAGCTTTGAACCAGGTCTCTGTCACTGCACAGATGTCGATGTTCTCCATTTTAAGGAGTGCCTCGAGTGAGTGCATTTTGAGGTTTAGGCTTCTAGCATTGAGCAGCATTAGCCTCAAATTTTGCTTGCTTGTACCTGTTACGGTAGTGAATTTGTCATTTGAACCTTGCCTAAAAAAGGCACTATAGGGGTGGCAAGAGCCTTAGCCAGTATCCGGAATCCGAAGGGCGACAGGTGCAGGCCATCTCTGGCAAAGCATCGTGGTTTGTCGATCATGTTGTCCCAGCCAGACAAATACTGGATCCCCTTAGAATGACACCAGAAGCTTAGCCAATTGCTGAAGTCAACATTTTGTTCTTGTACTGTGGTATCATTCTGGGTGATGGCAGGATGCTACTCATAAACTTGCTTTATAAACATTCTGCTTTGTTAAAAAAGAAAAGAATTTGATTTTTACCCCGTGCTTGTTTATATTTTTGAATATATTGGCTGCACTGGTTTAATATTGTTTTTCACAGATACTAAGAATCTGTATATTGCTTTGATTGTGTGGCTGGCATCCTGGTTGCTGTCTTATTCCTTTATCATGTTAAAATAGTGCATATATGAATAGTTTAAGGTTTACGTTTGCCACAGTCTTTTTGCCCTTTTGTCTATGGTTTAATTTATGTTACATGTCTCCTTGTGGCTGTAGGAAATGTATGGTAGATATGTTGTTGCTGATTTTTCATATAAATTCACTATTGTGATTTTAATTAATTGCTTGCTTTGGTTTAGAGCAGTTGACTGTGTACCTTTGTTTGTGGTGATGGGAAGCACATTCCCTTCTTTTTTTTTTATGACGATATTGCTTTTATTAAATATTTAGGGCTGGTAGCTTTATTTGGTGCCCTTTTGTTTAGTGCTGTATTTATTTCATTGCATTTTGTTGGTTGGTGACTTTGGGCTTGTAGCGGACCCGAAGATGCGGTAGTTCTGAGGGTTTTTTTTATTTTTTCATTTCTCTGCTAAGGGTTTGGATTGTTGCTGGACTGACTCGAGCAACTCTCAAGTCATAAGAAGCCTTTAGTTGTCTGAGCAGCCTACAGTTTCCCGCTGAAACATTTGAAGATGTTTACACTTACTACGGCTCGGCGATATGTTCTCACGCATCTCTGAACTCCTTCAAGAGCCGCATGAGATCATCAACAGCTTGACGGACATTTTTAAAAGGCAGTATCTGAATCCTTTTGTATTTTTGGACTCTACAGCAAGAATTACATTGATTTCAGCTTCTATAAAGTGGTAAAACCATTGCAAGTCTTCCTATGATGACTGCTATGTCTTAAAGATAGTCTTTAATTTAACAAGGAGCACAGCTGGTGTAGTCTTCAACTTGGTGGGTAGAGAGGGATTGACTTTATGTAAAACAACTACAGCAATGTTCATCACATTAGTAAAATGACTATACCAGACCAAAATTATTAAATATAATAGTTGTAAATCTCTTATATAATTTATAAGTTGACATTTGCTTAGACATTAATTAGTGGCTAGATTTAAAACAGGAAATCATTCTTTCGGACATTCTATGTTATAGCTACTCTAAAGCACGGTACTTAGTAGCTGTTAACATTCTTGCATTCTTTGCTACGTGTTAATGACATGAAAATATCAACAGTCAAGGGAGCCCGCAGGATTTTTTGCAGGGGGGTGCAAACCCAAGCCTCGCCCATGCAGCCCCACCCCTCTGCTGCCCCGCCCATGCTGCCCCACCCCCTCCCCTGCCCTGGCAGCCATTCCAGTGTCCCAATACTTGGCTATTTTTCCCCATTTGTCATAGACACTGTTCAAATCTCTCAGTGTGCATACTGTTTTATGCTTTACTTCTGCAATGATTACAGATATTTGGATTTCATTTACAACTTTTATTTCAAATTTTATAGTACAAACACTGATAGACATTTACTAAACCTAAACAAAGCAATAGTCTTACAATGAAAAGAGACTTAGCATTAAAACTTCTCTACCTTTGAAACCCACATTCACCGAAACAACATTGAAACCCGCATTCAAAGAAAATGCATCTGGCCAGTGGCAGGGTAAGTTTACCTTTGGGCTGTTTTCAAATCATAGGCTCCTTGCACACATTTTAGAACCATGCAAAAGTTATTTGATTCACCTTCCTGACTGTATTAATTATACTATATAATAATTGAATTATATCCCTTGTATAATACAGCACCACTTGTTAGAGTGTGTTTTAAATTTATAGTTCTGAACATTTTTCCTTTAAGCAATGAAACAAATCATATGAACCAATAATGACAACCTGCCCAATTCAGAACATTTCAACCATAAAGGGCCACTCTACTCAAACTTCTGTCATACAATCCACCAATATCAATCAATATGCAGAATCTTTGCAGAAGTAAAACTCATCTGAATAATTCCACATTAAAGAGATCTGAAACCAGTGAAGAGGTTGTTGCTAGAAAACAACTTTATATTTCAGTGTTTCATCTACAAATTCACTGCTTGCTGCCCTTGAAAAATAAATTGCCTACGTTATATTAAAAAAATGGTAAGCTGGTATATTGCAATAGGGAATGGGTGGCAAGCTGAAAAATAAGTTCATAGTTATTAGGCATCTCATCCAAAGGAGGACATACACCCCCTTAAAATACAAATCTACATGTTGTGGGAGTAGAACCTACAGCCCTCTATATCAAGATGTAAGTATGCTATCTGTTGTGCTGCTTTAAAAATTCTATACCACAACAGTGATACTATTTGCTAAACAAAACATTTGCACATTTTAAGCAGGCTTAGCATGAGCAGCAGTAAAACTCTCTTCCCTTGAAGCTCACAATTCCTTGAAAATGCACTTGAAAATAAATTCCACCTGCTAACTCTAGGGCATTTCACTCTCTCTAACACACACCTCAACCTCTAAGTGCAAGAAATCTGGACAAAGCCTAAAGTAAATAGGAGCAGATTATAAATATTGCTCTCATGAACTTAGAACATTGCTAGAATAACAGGATTTATGTTAGTATGCATTTTTCTAAAGGATATGACATCTAAAACTCAAATGTCTGTCATTATTTAGCAACTTCAATGCTTTTTAGGAGGAATATGGGGCAAAATCTGGACATTCTCCAAAAACCTGGACGGCTGAGGGGTATGCTTCCTCCTTCTTATACATACATACAGACACACATACACACCATACCTCTCAATCTGTTAACACAAGAAATCTGGACAAAGCCTGTTATAATGTTGGGGATAAAGGCCCAAAACTAGGGACACATTAGAAAGTTGCTAGAATAAAAGGATTTGTGTTAGAATAAAATTTTCTGAATGATATGAAGTCTGAAACTGAAATGCATGTCATTATTTATTAACCAACTATATTCAGATATAGTTGGTTGTCTCAGTACTCACCGTGGCTTGCATTTTCTCCTCTCTTGAAAGGCCCACTTTGCTTAACTTGGGTATTATTTCCTCAGTCACTTCGCTGTGTGTTGCAAGGCAGCTTCATCACTAGTGTGTGCACAAAATATAATGCCTTCAATGAGTCTTGCAAGAAATCACATGCAATCATCATGGCACAAAGGTTCTACTGAAGATGCTTCCAATTTTTCTCATACACGAACACGACAGAAGCCAGAAACAGCTGTTAATCCACAGCTAGATGCAGCAGTAGCAAAACAAATTGCAGAGAACCAAATAAAATTGGAACCAATTGTATCTACCATTATTTACTGTGCAACCCATGACATTCCTCTCTGTGGAAAAGAAGGCTCTGGTGGAAATTTGTGTTTCTTGTTAGATTTTCGTATTGAAGCTGTGACACAATACTGAAACAGCACAGTGAAACAGCTGCAGGAAATGCTTGGTACACATCCCATAGGGTGCAAAATGAGCTGTTGGCAGAATACGAACACGTACTTCAAAAGGAGATTGCTTGTGCAGCAAACAGGGCAGTTGGATTTAGTGTATTGGCAGATGAAACTGCAGATATCTCAGACATTGCACAGTTGTCATTGGGCATTTGGTTTGTTGATGATGATTGTATTTGAGAAGAGTTTGCAGTTTATGTTCCCATTGTTGTGAGAGATGCACAGTCTGTATCAAATGTCGTTGTCAGTGAATGCATAAAGTGCGGCCTAGACCTGGAAAAATTACTCAGACAGGCTATGACGGCTGCTCCATAATGGCAAGCATCCAGAATGGTGGTCAGGCAAAGATTCGTGAAAAGTCTCCAAAACAGCCTTTATCCACTGTGCGTCTCACAGACTAAACCTTGTAGTCAATGATCTGAATGATGTTCCTGAAATACATAGTGCTGTTGGTGTTATCAAGAAGATTATTTTTTCCATGACAGTCCAAAACGATGAGAATTGGCACCAAATATACCTCTTCTGTGTGAGACATGATGGACTGAGAAATATAAATCCATTTGTGTGTTTAGTCAGGACTTTGAGAAAATATTTGACTGCCTGGCTGATCTTCAGAAGAGCACTGCTGGTGAAACCAGACAAAATGCGCATATGTTACTCAGCGCTTGCTCTTCGTGCACGTTTCTTATTTTCTCTTCATTATTGCAAATTACTCATCAGTTCTTGAGCCTGTTGCCCAGATGTTTCAGTCTGTTCAACTTGATATAGTAGAGGCTCAACAACACATCAACAGACTCATTGAAATATTCAAGGAGCACTGCAACCATGCTGAAGAACACTTTAGGAATGACATTCTCAGTAAGGCAAGATCACTAGCAGATAAATTTAGTATTGAGTTAATGTTGCCAAGGATTTGCAGTCGACACACCGAGCAAACACAGTAGGCGTGGATTTTGAGAGTTATTACAGAACAAGTATTTATATTCCCTATCTTGACTCATTAGTTTCTTCACTGACGTCTCGCTTTTCCACCATTAACACTGCTCAGGTCAACTTATTTTATCTGCATCTTAAAATGATGCAAAACCTACAATGTGAAGAATTCTGAAAACGAATTGCCATCAGTAATGAGCTATATCATATTGCTACTATATCTGAATGATCGCTTCTTGTCTGACACATTGGCTTTGAAGTTATAAGACAACCTAAAGTCTCTGATGGGCTACTACTACCCTTGTAGTCAATATCTTGCAGATCTTCCATCAATGATGTTACTGAACAAAAACAAGCAAACAAAAAAGTGTCAGGTATGGGATTAAAAAAAAAACATTTTCTGATGTGTTTCAGCTACACCAATGATTAACATGTGCATCATGCTAACCTGGACAACAACAAAAAATAAATACATAAAACTAGTTGATTTTTGCTTTTGTACATGTTTATGCAAAGAAAACTTAATACTGCAGTAAGCACCATTATACCTCTCAACTGAACAGATTTTCGCAGAATGTCCAGATTTTTGCTTCATATTTTTTGTGTGTTCTTCCTAAAATATATACTTTTCTGCCAAATAGCTGAGGATTGAAGTCATTAAATAATGATAAACATTTGAGTTGGAGTCCACATCATTCAGAAATGTCATGTTAATGCAAAACCTATTATTTTATCAACTTTCTAAGTTTGTAAGAGCAATATTTAAAATCTTTCCCTACTTGTTCCCCCATCATTTTAATCTTTGTCCAGATTTTTTGCTCTAACAGGTTGAGACTGAGGTATGAATTCTGGATAGTAATGTGTGTTTTATGCACAGTCTTCACAGTTTCCCTTAGAATCTCACATGAACTTGTCTATATTCTCCTGCTTTGACAATCTGGCTAGTGCTTTTTTAGCTTTTCCTTTCTTGTCTTATCTTTAGTATATCTTCAACATTATCTCTACTAAACATACTGTATGAACAATCATATGTTACTACCTACTGTATTTTTAATTGTATATCTAAACCATTATGCTTATGTAAATATCTTATGCAATCATATATCTGCTATATTTTATAACTGTGTAAACCACAATGCTTACGTAAATATCTTATGTATAGTACGTTAGCAATTGTTCTGGAGCTTTTCTCCCTGAGCCTCTGCTGAAAATGAACAGCTTTGTCCTGTTGGACCTCCCTGGTAAACAAATGTAAAATAAAAAAAAAAAATCTGACCTTTATGTGGATTCAAAAAAAAGAAAAGTACATCATGTAACAGAAACCAAAAATGGCTCTCTGTGAATTTACTATACTATTCTGTAACTGAATGCACATTACTTAATGTTAACTGATAAAACAATTAAATAAAAATACAGTATGACAGGGGAAGAAGATAATGCTTTATGATTTGTAAACTGCTCATAACTTGTCACAATCCTTGAAGTGTATAAAATACCTCTTTCTAACCTTTAGAGTCTAGAAAAAAGCTTTTCTCGATAAGCAGCAATAAAGACTCCAGCATATAATAAAAATGCATACACCCCAGAACATAACAGTTAAACATACTGTGCATGTCTCTCTGCATATCTGTAAATTAGTAAGCCATGTCTTTTTAAACCTGTAGTAAATGTTATGTTCTCCATGATAACGTTATATATGTAGTTTTTTGCATACTCTCACCTTAGTAAACATCCTGTAGTGACAAGAACACTGTCTCTTTGGGAGTTACTTTGCAATATGCGTAAATCAAAACTACTTGCAGAAGACAATGTTAATCCATCCTGAATGCAACCAATACAACACTTCATTAAAATATCTATTAATCTACTAAGAAAACAGATTTCTGCCTCAAAGTAAGAAGTAATTAAAAACAGTTAATGACAACAACAACTCCCCCTCTTTGGTCTGACGTCCTGTGATTTGTAATGCTAGCCACTCTCAAAAAAATATTTATGTTTGGACTTCCTTATCAATTAAGGTAGATCACCAGGAAAAATCAGCACTCCTTGAAGATGTGACAACAATGCAAACAGCACAACATAATTCTCCTGATAAGTACTGCAAAATATTCTATTTGCCATTTCCTATTTAACCAACTGCATATGGGCAGAAGCTGGAACACAGAGGTGAAGCAATCAATACCTTTATTTGGCCAAGATGGGTTTTACAATGCACCTACTGGAGCTTCACCTTCAATAGGGTCAGGCAACAACTACTAAATAAACAAAACCCTATGTTTAATAAAATAAACAGATCTAATGTCACCACATTTCATATTTTGAAAGTTTACTATTCCAAATAGTAACCCGTCTCTAAACTTGAGTGCAGCCTGGTATTCTAAGAAAAAAAAAATCTAAAATATATTTATTCAGAAAGAGTAACCAACTATAAAACTTATCCAGCAGCCAATGTCTTGTCACATCAGGACAAAGTCCAATAAAAAGTGTTCCAAATTTCAAACCAAATTATTTATACGTAGTACAATTGAAGTTACAGAAACTCCCAATCCCACAGTGTCTGAAAACTTTTGAACTTAGGGTGCATACATACTTGAAATAAAAATACTAGTAACTACATTTAAACATTTGAAATATGCACAGATAGAAAATGGTAGCACAACTCAGTCTGGTGTAGGCTTGTATTTCAGCAGACCGCAAAAAGTTCAGGTGTACATCATAACACTCCAGCTGGAACTAATTGTTAACAGTTGTGGCACAGCTCTCTAACAAGGGGTGGACACAGGAGCAGAGCAGAAGTATTACATACTACTACAGAAATTGGGTGACGTCTGACAGGCCAAAATTAATTCAGACAGCAGTTATACCTTCGGTAAGGCCACCTCCAGGCAGGCAATATTTAACATGGATGCAGATGCCATTCTATCCCTAATGGGTGATAGCAGCCCCATAAAAAAAGTAAAACTGACAGTATCATTCTCTCACAACATGCAACACAAATGTGCAACAGGCAACTAGGACACAACTCTGTTCTAGTTTCAATTGTTAAAACATATACATTTACACAAGTACAATAGTTTATATACATTTCTATCCTAAGCTGGCAGGACATGCTGTGTTACATTTTTGCTCAGTACTTTACACCTTTACACACACACTTCTGTATGAATCATATCAATATTCACAAATGACATAGAATTATTTACAAAATTCCAGATATCTGGGCCGTCATTATTTCCTTTTGTGACAGCATATTTTCCCCTTTCTCCAATTTTATGCAAACTGAGTTAGTATACATAACAGATTTACATTGGGGTGTGGGGGGGGTTCCTCTTCAAACTACTTATTGTATTCTGTTTGCCATTTTTTATAGACATTATTTTGGAGTGCAATTTTGATATTGTTAGATGTTTCAGTTACTGCATTTCTGCAATGTTTTTTGTTTGTACTAGAGCTTTTTTTTTAAACAGGCTTTCACCAAAAATTGATGACAAATCTGGACATTCTGCAGTAACCTATACAATTGAGAGGTATGGCCAAGTTTTGAACCCCTGACTATAGATGTGAATGTCACGGAAAGAGTGCATGACTGTGCAAAACACTGTGTGCTCACAGAAGCAGTTAAGTTCATCCTCATCGTCACACTTGTGCAGTGGGATTCAGGCCAGCAAGGGCCACCAAAGCAAAGTGACAGCCCAGTTTCTCATATTAATGGGGGGGGGGAGTGGAAGAGAAGAAAAAAAAAGAGAAAAGGGAATAACAAAGGAAACCCAGATGGTCAACCATAAGCAATACGTGGATGGTTACAAGGGTACCCTTTGTGGTAAGGTAAGGCCATGGAAAGAATCATCATGGACATGATAAATGAGGGCATAGGTAACCTGCAAATACTGGACCCATCACAATTTGGCTCTGTTAAAGGAAAGTCATGTCTATTAAATTTGGTGGATTTTTTTGAGAGGGTCATCAAAGCATTAAATGATGGTAAGACTATACACATAGTTTACCTTGACCTGGCCAAGGCTTTTGATACAATACCCCACTCAGGCATTATAGACAAGCTCACTAATTTGGGTATAAACCATTTTATTACCTGCTAGATAGCCAACTCACTGATAGGAACCAGGAGGTCAAAATAGGTGAGGCCACCTCCAACAAGAGACCAGTCACTAGCAGAGTCTCCCAGGGCTTGTTCTTGGGCCCACTCCTTTTTCGCATCTACTTCTCTGAAATGGAAGCAAATGCTGAAGATTTATGGATGACTAAGTTTTCAGATGATTGCAAGATTGGGGTAATCATCAACTCCACTGCAGACACTAACATTTTTCAAGAAGGTCTATCTCTGACTAATAAATGGTGTCAAAGCCATGGTCTTAAACTCAATAGTAAGAAATGCATAATTGTACCCCCCTTGGGAACTTAACCATCCAGGTTAATTACCATGTTGATAATACACCCTTCAGAGTCAACCCAGTGGTCAGGGATCTTGGTACACATGTAGACAGTAGCCTTGCCTTCAACAACCACATGGCCACAGTAGTGAAGAAACCCTTTTTATGTTGTGCAAAGTATAAGTAAGGGTATGGCATCTAGGTCCAGAGAGGTCATTACCCCACTGTACTCTGCCCTTATCAGACCATTCACAGAGTACAGTGCTTTGCTATGTACCTGACCAGGCATATGCAGCAACTACAGCAACCTTAAAGATTCCTTACAAAAAGAATACAAGGAATAACATACCTGCTTTATGCAGAGCGCATTAAAACCCTTTCCCTCTGCTCAGTCTCCTATAAACTGCTGATAGGTGATCTATTACACAAACTCCACTGCACACACCTTCAGATAGAAACAACTCTGATCCAAAACAGTACCAAAACAGCAAAATCTTCAGAAGTCAGGAATCAAAAAACAGGAACCAAAGTCAGATCCAAAAGCAAACTCTTTATTCTCCAGCGCCTCGGTGTAACCACCTTTCAAGAGTATACAAGATGTATACTCTTGAAAGGTGGTTACACCGAGGCGCTGGAGAATGAAGAGTTTGCTTTTGGATCTGACTTTGGTTCCTGTTTTTCGATTCCTGACTTCTGAAGATTTTGCTGTTTTGGTACTGTTTTGGATCAGAGTTGTTTCTATCTGATAGGTGATCTATGCCTGGCTTACAAGGCATCTGCAAACCCCACATTTGTGAATCGCCTACATATTCGTAAGTCAAAAAGTACTACAAGGTCTAGGGAAGTGAATTTTGTCTGTGACAAACAAAATATACTGGAGAGACAGATATGTGTCCCAGACACTGCCTGTCCTATGGAACAGGATTCCCATCCATGTGAAGCTGAGCTTGTCTATTGCCCATTTTAAACACAACCTAGACAAGTGGATGGGAAACAGGAAATGTATATCGGGCCTGGCACCCAGGTCCCTTATAGGCACAGGTAGCTTATAAATGCCTGGCCCTCAATGTCCTATTTGGATGCAAGGACATCATTATTCTTTCAGGAAAACCTGGCTAGGCTTTAGAAAGCCATTAGCGTAGTAACAGTCTATGATTATATGAATTTATGACATTCATTATTTGTAACTTTTAGGAGCTTTGAGGTGGCTTATTGATCCTCTAATATATTATGTACATCCACTTCTTGAAAAAAAATATTTGTGAAATGTAGCATGTGTCACATTTACATTTAATTGGACTACACAAGTAGATATGTGTTATATGAACTGTTTTACACTGATGAATTTAGAAGTCACTGAAATCATTAAGAACACAAGACAAATGGAATAGACCAGTCAGTAAAATGGAAGGGAAAATACTGTGGGTATATTACTGAGAATGGTCAGGCTCACCCATATATATTGTTATAGTACGTACATAACGTTCATATCTGATATGAGGAAGTACATCCTCAACAACATCAGGACAGGCTAATCATTTTGTGCGGTCTCCCTCATGGGAGCATACCCCTAACCACTATGGTACTAAAAGAAAATCAAGACCTAGAGATCACATCCAGCTTATAGTGCTTTGCAAATATATTCAGTGAAGATAAGTAGCTGTGACATAAACATCAACCAAGACTGCTTTACAGAAAAAGGCCAATGAGGTAAGCAACTTCTGAAGTGGAATGTGCCCTTGGTATAGTGGGCACGTTTCTTAGCAGAAAAAGAAATGGAGACCTGAGAGTTTTTTCTAATAGGTTTATTTCTATCTGCAGAGAATTGATGTTGTCTATGTACATCTATATAATGATAATTTTTTTCTCCTCTATTAGACCAACTGGGGAAGAAAACTGTTTTTGAGAGCTTCTCCTTAGAACTAAATTTGTCATTGGCCAAATTTCCCACTGTGGCAGGAAGAAGGCCTTTTTGTATTAATTTGTTTTTCCTCTCAATCAATGATCTAGATCAAAAAGACTTGTATATGTAATTTTAAACAACTAAAACTCCATAAACAAATAAAAGATTTACTAGGAGAATCTGGAAAATACTCGTGATATAATAGTGAACATGAGCAAAAAACACAGGTTTGTCACTGAGGTATGCCTCAGCTTGAGAGAGTGGAAAAAGCAATAAAAATTATAATATTTTTTATAGCCTGTGTTTCATTTTCAATGTTTTATGTATATATAAAAATAGAATAACAGCAGCCTTCCTTATAGATCAGAGCAGAAAAATGCATCTTCCCTCTCAAATTAACATAAGCAGGATTAATGAAAAATAATGCATACTGTCATCCAATGCTTAAAATTGATGTTTGCGGGTCTATATCACATTGCAAATCGCATTTTAGTGAATGCATCTTCGTTGAACAAATAAAGATAAAAAAAAAAAAAAAAAAAAGCAACACAAACTCCGTTCAAACCAGTCCCAACTCAAAAGTCACACCACACACACACACACACACACACACACCTACCTACTTCTTAAATAAATGCATACACAGCCCTACCTACTTCTTACATAAACGCAAACACACCCTTACCTACTTCTTACATAAACGCATACACACCCCTACCTACTTCTTATATAAACAACACATATACACCTCTACCTACTTCTTATATCCACACACCCCTACCTACCTACCTATTTCTTACACACACACACCTCTTAAACACTTAAAACACACCTACCTCTCACTTGTACGTTCGTCCGTAGTCCAAACATCTCCTGAAATTCAAATTCCATGCGGAAGATGAAAACGTAATCCATCGGTTGCGAAGATGTAAACAAGTCGCAAACACCTGCTCCGTCTGTGCGGCTGTACATAAAGGACATTCTTAAAGAAAAACTCCCTTAAAAAAAAAAAAAAAAACGAAAATTAATCTCCCGGCCAGCTAGTTCCACATGCTTGCGGGCGCCCTTGTCAACAGTAAATATACTGATGCAACTAATTCTGTTAAAGGTACTGGAGTTTGAATATCTTGAGGAAAGATGATACCAAACTTGTTTCAAACTATATATATATATATATATATATATATATATATATATATATATATATATATATATATTATTTATTTATTTATTGTTTGTTTTACATTTCTTGTCCGGGATTCTCCTGCAGAGCTGAAGAGCCCTTTTTCAGTGGAGACCTGGATAGAAAGGTTCCAATATATTACACAATTTTCATTATTAATTAGCATTAAAAAGCAATGGTACAGAATTATTACAAGGCATTAAGTAGCATTACAGTGTTATACAGTGTCAATAATCAGGATTATGCTGTTTTTTATTATCAGTAGTCTTGTTATTGCTTATCAGCATTGTATAGATTAGAAGTAACTAAATGTAACAAGACACACTGCAAATACCGCTATATAAAACTATATCAATGTGTTACTTTAGTTCTTTGTATTTTAAAATATATGTAAGATTTGCAAATTGATTTAGTGTTTCCCTGATTTATAGTTTATGGTGGGTATAATTTATATTGATTGCTTGTGAAGTGTGGATTCTATTCTACATCTTGGACTACAATTAAAATTCTCACTTTAGATAGATTTATATTTGGCTTAATCTATATATGTTATATCAACTGTAATGTTGCATTATATCTTACTGATAAATTGTATAGTACATGTTTTGGTTATAATTGGATAGATTAAAATACAATAAGAAAATATAGTTACACCTCTTATGTACAGTTTATCTCTAAGCTGTAGATGTTTGCTAACAACTACGATATACTTGTTTAATTGTCATGTGACGCATTGTTGTATTGCGCTGACTGTTGACACTTTAAACAAGTAATCTCCATGGTATCCCCGAAGTCTCAAAACAACCCTCTAAAGTGTAGTGGGTCCAAAAACAAAACAGTGTAAGAAAGATCTCTGTGTGGAAGATTTTCAGTCCAAACTGCAGTGGTGGTGCTGCGGTAGCGTTGTCGCCTCACAGCAAGACGCTGTCCCATTCGATTCTCAGCTAGAGCGTCTTCTGTGTGGAGACATGCATGAATGGACATACCTTCGTTGAAGGTTGTGCATCAGGGCTGGCGACTCGGCACGTAAAAATCTACTGCCAATCATTAGCGGACCGGAGTTCCGCTGTGGCGACCACTAAACGGGAAAAGCTGAAAGACACAAAGAAACAAACAAACATATTTCTAGTTAATCACTGTATATTAATCAGATCAGACAACAGTAGTAGAAGCAGCAAACTTAAACTCGTCTTAAGTCAAAACAAAACAAAACAAAAAAATAATAATAGAAAATATATAATTGTACAGCATTAAGTATTCGAAAGTAATCCAAGCAAGGCAGGCAGTCTGTTTCCAGTCGAAAATCCTTTATTAAGTACATAGTTTCCTCACAAGCTTTCTAAATATATATCAGGCATGGGCGTGGTTTATTGTGCTGTAAAACAAAATGTTATTGGTACACATGTTAAATTCACATCCCTTCCCCCATCAGTGTGACATTCGAGCTGGTCCTGCCCTACTTAGTAGCTGTCATAATAATATATAACCCTTATGTACTTTAAATAAAATTTATAATGATGTGGTACCTCTTATTTAACCAGATTATTGTGTAGATTATTACATCTGTGATTTTATCCAAGACAATATACTACATGGCTGGAAATATATCAACTTTAGTTCATTTGGCAATCAAAAAAATATATATAAATATATACATATACATTTTGCATGTAAAAATCAGTTTCTATTTTCATAACCAAACCCCCTTCCTGAAGTTTACCTCTTCCCATAGCTGTACTTCAACCACTTTCTTAGATATGCAGATTTCCAAGGACACCAACAATAACAGAATCACCACTGATCTATTCAGAAAACCAGTGAGGGTTAACTTATTACTCCACAGTAAAAGTCTACATCCTACAAAAAACAAGTATAATGTAGTGAAGTCCCAAGGCTATAGATTAGCTAGAATTACCACAGAGATAGAACCATTTTTGAGAAACCTGAACAACTTAGAGAATGATTTTCTAGTGAGATGCTATGAAAGTCAGATGTTAAAAAACATCCTGGAACCCATTATAGAACTGAAAATTACTGAAGCAACTTCACTCAACCTCCCCAGTAGAAAAAATGTTAAGTAATTCCACAGAGAATAACAAATACAAAAATAGCTGCATCCTGACATACACTTTGGATTATCACAGTATCAAAAATATTATTGAAGAAAACTGGGACATTGCCACAGGAAACCCTTTTCTGATTAACATCTTAGGTGAAGCCCCATCATTTGTTTATAGGAAGGCCAGGAACATTATAAGTTTTGTTGAATTTAAACCTAGACCATGTGAAAAAAGCACTAAAAGATGTGAAACTAATTGTACATTTTGTATATTTATACAGCAAGGTGATAGTTTTATTGCCCTTATTTAAAGAAGATCATTAAAACCAGTGCAGGGGGTGACTGTAACACTACAAAAGTAATTTACAGGGCACAGTGCAATGAATGTGATGCATTCTATGTGTGGGCAAGACTGTAAATAAACTCAAGCGTAGGATTTCATGTCATCTGTCAGAAATCCGCTCTGAATGTAAAAATAATGCACTAGCCAAACACCTTTCTCTTCATAAAAGACACACAGGTTTTAAGTTCCAGATCCTGGATCGCATAGACAAGGGTGATCTTGAAGGAGACATCCCGAATATTCTGGAGAAACATGAACTCATGTGGCAATTAAAGCTGAACTCTTTTAAGAAGCCTGGACTAAATAAACTACTACTGTTCAATTAAAAGTGCACTGGAACTTAGAAAATTGCCACATTGCTTACATGACTAATTGTATTTTATTTTATTTTATTTTATTCGACAAATTGGTTTTAAATACCATTTTAAATTAGTTGAAATTTAAGGGTATATTTTGTTTCCATCATCATGCATACATTTTTATTTTTTTTCTGGTTCTTTTTTCCACTTTATTCAAAATTATGTGCAATAACAATACTAACTAATTATACAGTTATATATAATTTTTATAGATTGTTTTTAGGGATCTTGTACACAGACTTGAAGAATTCTAGAAGGACGAAAGCAATCTTTGTTAACAATAGGTTATGAAAATAGAAATTGATTTTTACATGCAAAATGTATATGTATATATTTATATATATTTTTTGATTGCCAAATGAACTAAGGTTGATATATTTCCAGCCATGTAATATATTCTCTTGAATAAAATCACAGACTTAATAATCTACTTAATAATCTGGTTAAATAAGAGGTACCACATCATTATAAATTTTATTTAAAGTACATAAGGGTTATATATTATTATGACAGCTACTAAGTAGGGTAGGACCAGCTCGAATGTCACACTGATGGAGGAAGGGAAGTTAATTTAACATGTGTACCAATAGGGTCTACTACGTTAGACCAACAGTCCACAACACCGAAACCCACAACACCGACACCACAAGAACGAAACCAGAAAAACATGAAAGTTCATATGCCCGACAAACCACAATACCGACAGTTAACAAAACAAAATGTTCGCTGTTCCACACAACACACACACAACACAAACACACCAACAACCTAAAAACCTACACTACACCTTACACACAACTATCTATGCACTAACCTTAACCCAAACCCTAACCCTAAGGTCCGTCACTATCGCACACTTACCTTACTCACACCCTAACCCTAACTCACTTAATCTGCCCCTAACCCTCAAGTCCCTCACTATCGCACACTTACCTTACCAGAACCCTAACCCTAACTCACTTAATCTGCCCCTAACCCTCAAGTCCCTCACTATTGCACACTTACCTTACCTGCACCCTAACCCTAACCCTAAGTCCCTCACTATCGCACACTTACCTTACACGCACCCTAACCCTAAATCCCTCACTATCGCACACACACCTTACACGCACCCTAACCCTAAATCCCTCACTATCGCACATTTACCTAGTCACGCTCACACATTTCCCATGTCGGTGTTTTCGCTGTCGGGATTTCGAGTTGTCGGTTATCTGCTCCGTCGGTCTTCTGGCATCGGTGATGTCATTGTCGATCTTCCGAGCTTTCGTTCTAACGTAGGGAACCCATACCAATAACATTTTGTTTTACAGCACAATAAACCATGCCCATGCCTGATTAAAAGTATATATATATATTTAGAAAGCTTGTGAGGAAATTGTTACTCTATTTTTGTTTTATTTGGATCACTTGTCATGTACTTAATAAAGGATTTTCGACTGGAAACAGACTGCCTACCTTGCTTGGATTATTTTTGAATACTTGGTGTACAATTATATATTTTCTATTATTATTTTTTTGTTTTGTTTTGTTTTGACTTAAGACAAGTTTAAGTTTGCTACTTCTACTACTATTGTCTGATCTGATTAATATACAGTGATTAACTAGAAATATATGGACTGAAAATCTTCCACACAGAGAAGTTTCTTACACTGTTTTGGACTGTTGAGACTTTAGAACAGTGTAGACTTATAGTATTAGTCAATGTCATAACTCTATAGTTTTTAAAATAATTTAAATTACATGGTCATATTTTCACTAATCAAAGCATAAAACTGAAAACTAGGATACAACAACTATAAATATTAGAAGTAAAAATGTTTTTCGCTGCTGATTTGAATTTCAGTTTTATGGTGGCAAAATTACAGGTCACTAGGTTCATGAAAAGCCTTTTTTGGGTAATGCATTAATTGCTAGATAAATTCGTGAGACTTTAAAATGACCTTGTAAAACATATATTGTTTTCTTATTTGGATGAAGTCTGCTAGACTAATGGCCCCTGTTAGAGAATAATGGGAAAATCAGATAGGGTATGGTTTATTTTGCTCTTTTTGAAAACTGTAAGCAGTTATATATAAATGTTACCGTCAATTCTGGTAGATTTTGCTACCTGATATCACATGCCCTATAGTTAATTTTCATATAAGTATTACCCTTCTGTAATTCCAACAAATATATTTTTCCATTCTAGAGGCCACCTTTTAAGATTAACTGATATATGCCTTGTGGGTTTTCTTCAAAGTAAATTAGGACCACTTCAAGATTCATTACTACAAATTATTTTATATAATCTTATTCTTGAATAAATCTCTGCCTGTTTTAGCTAGCTGAGAAATATTATTACAGCAGATATATCATACCTGACATTGAGTGGAATCATTTTCATCTCCATAGTGACTTGTTTTTCTGTTGTCCAACCATCTTTTAATTGTGATGACTGTGGTCTTAGTGGACAAATTCTAAACTATATTAAGAAGTGTGACATCTGGGCATTCGTATTGATTTACTAAATCTAAATAAATTGAATATGACTTTTGTTGAAGGATATTTTACACTCTGTTTATAGTTTTTTTCTGCTGATTTTAAACAATACTGGTGTTAATTGTTGTACAAATATGTTAGTTAAGTGAGCTTCCCACACATTCTCCAGGGAAACAGTTCTATAGAATTAATATTTTAGTTTTATTGTATTGACTTACTCTTTACAGAATCTTTTGTTATAACTCCTATTCTAGCTTTACTATAATTTACTGTCAATTGATCTATAGGTTTAGTCCTGACAAAAATAAATACATTTTACATTCCTAATTTTATAGCTAATTATGATACTAGACATTTAGTAACTTTATAATATGTTATTCATTGTTGCAAATCATTACTAGTTAACTTATTTATTAGTTAATCTAATATAAAGTGTATGATGAGTTCTCCTTTTTGCATAACATTGACATTCTTATCTACAAGTCATGTTTTTAATTATGAAATAGTTCATATTTAGGTGGTGCTTGATAGAAATATGTTGCTAGCAGGTTTGTTAATTTGAGTGACTAATGTCACTCAAATTAGGAGTTTATAACTCCAGGTGGGTTTTAGAGGGGTTTATTGTTGGAAGTTTCTGTTATTATTTTTTGATAATACTCTTTCTGATGTTCACTAAAACATCTACAGTGGAAAGTTATTTAAATATTTTTAACTTTAAATCTTTTTTCTATGCTTCACACAATGTAAATTGCTGCATTCCCTTCATTTTTCTAGTATCATCCCATAGATCAAAGTGTAATAAAAGTTTTAATCAGTATGTTTTACAACCCAAAAAACTTACAACGTTACAACTTTACTTTGTATTTCTCTTAACATAAATGGTCTAAATAACCCCAACAAGAGAAGGTCTTTGAATAAATATCTCCAGTAACATAACGCACAATTATTTTTTCTGCAAGGAACTCATTTGATAGAGGGCGATATTTCCAAATTAGAATCTAAGTCTTTTTCAATACTTATTAGTTCTGAACTCTCTAAAAAAAAAGAGGTGTTGCAGTAATTTGGAATAATAAATTACCACAACCTAAAATAATAGACTTATACAAAGATAATAAAGGTATGGTAACGTCTATTGTCATAGAGTTTAATAACTTAATATTTACTCTAATAAATATGAACTAGATTCCTGGCTTTGGACAGAGCTCAGCACAACAACATATAGATCATATTATCCAATTTTTTAAGGGCAATATTATATTAGCAGGCGATTTTAATTGCATTTTTAATAGTTCAGACTCTACTTCTAAAGGAAAGAGAAGAGTTTTGAGTTCAGCCAGATTACTAAAAGAGTTTTCAAATTCCTATTTATTGAAGGACATTGAGAACTACGCTAAACCAAAATCATTATTCTATATATTTTTCTCACACAGACATAACACATTCTCAAGAATAGACAGAGTGTTTTATCTCTATTAGTTTAACAGATTCTTTAAGTAATATTAAAGTTATTTCAGATCACAGTTCTATAACCTTTGATATATATATTTATACATGTACCAATGTTCAGATAAAATGGATTCCAGCATATATCACCAAATTAAAAGATGTTAATACCTTCATCTTAGAAGAAGTTCATAGTTTTTTAGAATTTAATGCCAATAATAATACACCTGAAATTGTCATCTGGGATGCAATGAAGGCATATGTATATGGCAGAATAACTGATTGGTACAAAAAAGAATTTTACGGGATAAAGATTTAAAAGAGATACAAACTAAACTTGATATTTTGAATCTTGAGTTATCAAAAAATCAACAAGAAAAATCCAAATTGCATGAATTAAAATCTTTAAATAAGAAGTATCCTGAGATTCTAAACCATAACATTATGATTAGTCCAGAGAAATTTAAATGTATTAATTTATCAATAAATCCCAGATCTTTGAATCATATAGCCAATAAAGTAAAAAGACTGAACAAATTCAATCACATTAAAGAAATATATTCACCTCAAAAAATGGTATCTGATTTACATAGAAATAAGTATATTAGAGGGTCAGCCCAGGTTGGAAGGTTTGGAGACAAAGCCAGAGAGGCAAGATTACGTTGGTTTGGACATGTGCTGAGGAGGGATGCTGAGTATATATTGGGAAAAATATGCTAAGGATGAAGCTACCAGGTAACAGGAAAAGGGGAAGGCCTAAGATAAGATTTATGGATGTGGTGAGAGAGGACATGCAGGTGGTTGGTGTGACAGAGCAAGATGCAGAGGACAGGAAGAAATGGAAACAGTTGATTCGCTGTGGTGACCCCTAATGGGAGCAACCGAAAGAAGAAGAATAGATTTCTTTAATATATTTCTGTTTATTGAGTCTCTTTGTTTTATTTGTAAATTTATTTAAGTATTTAGGATTCATTGAGAAGGCTAAATATTTTTATTTTTCTAGACCAATCCTAGTTTTATGATTTAAAATTTCCTTATATTCATTATTTTGCTTGTTGATTTATTCTGCTGTATCTTTATTAGTATGGTTATCTTTATTATTAAATGTCAAGGAAAGCAATAATGAACTCATACAAAATGATAGGGGAAATCAAATTCCAGAAACACCTTCTCTTCTGTAATTACTGGAGAAAATTAAAACCTGATATGGATGACCAGCAAATAGAAAAGGCAATCAACTTAACATTGAAAACTATTCCACTTCAAAACATCTCTTACACGCAACTCATGATTAATAATAATGCTTATTTCACCTCAGCAATTCTTCACAAATTCAATGCAACTAAGTCCCCATGCTGTTCACACTCTAAAGACCAGATTGCAGACCTAATACATATATTCTGGAGTTGTAAATGCATTTTCAAGCTTTGGAATTCCCTTAAGTTGCAACTGCAAAAAATGGGGTATCAAGCATCAACACTAACATGGGAATTTACTCTTTTACACATCCTCCCGGCCAACATCTCAGGAAAACAAGCTAACCCACTTGTAATGATTTTCTTATTAATTAAGCTATATATAGCTCAGAAATGGTTAGATCCTGTAAGTATCTCTTGGGAGGAATTCAAGAAATCTCCTATTAAACATCTACTAGCACATAAAATAGTATTGGACAAAAGAAACAAAAATATGAAAGCTCGAGCAATCTGGGAACAGTCCTATAATATCTTATTAGCATAAAGCACCAGGTACACCATATCTTATGAACTGGAAGTATTCCCACGAATACACAGCTTAACTATGGATGAAGTTTCATTTTTGTATGTGCTGTCTTTAGACTAATGACATTAATTGGGAAAGCATCTTTGTATATATTGTAATTAGGTATGTTGTATGACCTACATGTTTCTACTTTATCCACAATTTATAGCATGCAAATATGGTCATTTTGTAAATATGGAATGGTTATGGTTTTTGCAAATGTAAAACAAAAATAAAAATTATTGAAAAAAAAATTGTATTTGAGGAATCTTAAGAATGCAAGGTTCTTTCCAATTCCTAAACTTCATAAGTCCTTAACCAAACCCCCAGGGAGACCGATTGTCTCAGGGGTATGGGGCTTATTTGCAGAACCTAAGCATTTTCTTGGATTCTCAACTGAAAGTATACCTTCCAAGAATCCAGTATTAAGAACACAATACACATATTAGAGTGTATGAATCACATACAATGGAAATCTGAATATTATTTTGTATGTGTAGATGTTAAATCTTTGTATACAAACATCAGAATCAATAAAGGTTTGGAAGCGGATAAAAAGATGATGGTGGAGGGTCCTAGAACCTCTTATATCTGTCAACTTTTGGAATATGCTTTAACACATAACTATTTTGAATATGAAGGCAAAGTATTTTTGCAATTGGAAGGGACAGTGATGGGGGCAGCCTTTGCCCCCTCATACACAATAATGTCCATGTCCTATTTTGAAAATTTATATATTTATCCAACACAGTTTATGAAGAACAAAATTGTTATATTCAAATGCTTTATAGATGACCTGATTTTTGTATGCAAAGGTAAAATGCATGAGTTTGAGTGCCTTATGGACACACTAAATCAAAATGCTTTTGGATTAGAGTTTACATATAGAATGAATACAAAAAGTATGCAATTTTTGGATGTTGAATTTTATGTTGATGTGGAGAGAAGTTTGCAATATAAACCCTTTCATAAGGAAACAGCAGCAGAACATTTTTTGGAAGCTAGCAGTGCACATCCCCCACATTTGATAAGGTCATTGCCTTATGGAGAGTTCAGGAGAATTTCAACAAATATCTCTGATAAGAAGATGTTGGGGAGAGAATTTGATATGGTGAAGAGTAAGTTGCTAAAGACGGGGTATGGAGAGAATATTATACAGGTGGTCTTGAATAAATTAAGGGGGGAAACAGGAACAGGAATGATGGAGTTAGTTTTCCCAGAAGGTGTGATAGTTATGCAAAGGAAAACAAAGAAGGGATAGTGGAAGTAGATCCTATATTCTCTGTGATGAAATTTTCTCCACTGATGGTTAAAGTAAAGAAATTGGTGGAGGATTTGTGGCCTGTCATTAGAAGGGATAAAATGGTGGGAAAGTTATTCCCAGAAAAAGTTAGTTTTTCTTATGGTCGTTTTAGGAATTTGAAAGAATTATTAAAATCAAATAGTGAAGACAAAAGTGGAGATAGGAAAGGAGTTGTCCCCTGTGGGGCTTGCAAAATATGCATTAAAATAAAAAATGTAGATGATTGGAAAATAAATGGAAAAAGGTTTTGGATTAAGAATGAATTTAGATGTGATTCATGTGGTGTGGTCTACATCATTGGGCATGGATGTACGCCTAGGAGATGGTATGTGGGGCAAACAAAAAAAAAGGTAAAATTGAGAATATTGGAACATCTAGATGACATAAGAAATAGAAGGATAGAAAGTCCAGTTGTTGAGCATTTTTGCATAACTCATGGGGGAGACACTGATAGTTTTTTCTTTAGTGTACTGGCACAACCTTTTGGGGGGAGAAACATGGGAGGTGAAGAATTTAAATGCAAATTGGTGAAACTAGAAACAAAATTTATTATAAATTTAGTGACTTTATATCCTAGAGGATTAAATTTAGAAATAAATTGGGATATGTAGGGTCCGTATTTAAGAGGATGGTGAAATAATAATTTTTTATCAGGCACTTTATTAGAGAAGTTAAAAAATCTTAGTAAAAATGTAGTTTATATATAGTTAATGAATAATGGGGATGAAATATTATGATGGAAGGTACTTATTAAGCTAAGGCATCATGTAACAATAAAATAGAATTTATACAATATTTAATTTAGAATGCAAACATGTATTAGGGTTAGTTTGTTTGAAACTTTGAGAATGTCTAATCAATATATATTTATTTTATGAAAAAATGCAAAATGAATTTATTTGTAGCATTTAAATGATGTTTTTTTCATATACCTATGAGGCACCTTTAAGGTTTGGGTAGTAGATGTTAAAATTAGAATGTATTGAATGTATTTAATTAATTAGCACTTTAATCAAGGGGATATAAAAAGGCTACTGAATGGTATGAAGTTATTCCTTAGAAGGCTCATGGAGCCGAGGTACCAGAATGTGATATGAAATAAAGAAGTAGTAGTCACAGTGGTGTTTCCTGTTTGGTTTATTTATTCAGTTAAGAATTCCTGTGTGTTGCTGTGTTTCGCTGTTCCTGTGGGGAACTGTGGTGTGTTTTTCCAGTAAACTGACCATTTGGGCAGAGGATAATAATATGCTGATAAACAAATCATAAGCATATCAAGTTTGGGAGACAGAGACTGACTGAAACTGTAGATTCATTCAAGGACCTGGGCATATGGGTAGATCCAGTTTTTAGTTTTTCTAATCATAGTAACCAATTGTTTAACAATATTTGTAGAACTATAGGTTGTATAAAAAGATTAATAAAGTCTAGGAAATCAGAAATGATGAAATCATTGTTTGTAAGTTATGTTAGTCCAAACTAGAGTATGGAAAAACAATATGGAAACATTACAGGAAAACAAACATGAATGAATTGAGAAGGGTGCAGTAAAAATATAGCATCCATGGATGTGAAAATTTAAGTTATTATGAAAAACTAAAATATATGAACTTGTACAGTGTCTGATATAGATGTTTAAGAGAGACCTTATTCACATAATACAGGGCATTTAGAGGCAACTACATCTGGGAGTGTTTGGGATTACAAAAGTAGTGGAGAATCATCAACCTATGTAGAGGATTCTATGAGAATGAAAAGTGTACTAACTGGTTCTCTGACAGAATGCCGGGTACATGGAATAAATTAAAGCAAGCACTAGTTAATACATTTTAAGAACAACTTTGACATTTATTGTAGAAATTACTGTTTTGGTATAGTGGTAGACCAGAAGGACATTATTGCCCACTCTTGAAATATTTATATGTATATATCTTTAAAACAAAGCTATACATTAACCTGTAATTCCTGAATTAGATTAACCCATAGGCAGACTGACAGCATTTAAGTATGAAATGCAGCAAAATGTTCTGTACTGTGCTGACATTGTAAGCAGGCTGGCTCAGTTTGCTTCTCTTATGTATCTTTGCATTTCTGTTTTCCTTTTTGTCATATAAAATTTATATGAAAAGATGTATGTTATTATACTTCACCTTCCCTACAGCACGCTTCCCAAAAGTATAATTCAGCATACTTCCCCAAAGTGTAGCACACTTCCTCAAATTGTAATTCTGAAATTGAACACAAATTCATTCAATTAACACCTCTCCACAGAACTCTGCAATGATTTCCAAGTGTTTTAATGCATCCAGAGCCATCTAAGCTAAGAATATTTTCTTGATTTACTGCACTTGTACTTGCTTTATACAGTAGTCACTACTATTGTTGAGCATTCTTAAAAGTACTTATTTAATATTGTGGCAAAAATAATAATTTCTCTTATTGTTGACCTTTCTAGTTCTGGTTGCCTCCAAATCACCTTGCAGAAGGGTAAATTACCCAGGGGCTTAGCTGTTTGTTGTTTAATCGGCAAATGAGAGCTGCTTCTCCTATGTTTTTATATTAAGAAACTCCAGGATCACCCATCTTCTGGCGGAAGGTGCTTACCTGGTCTCTCTGAGTTGGTAAGCACTCCAGGAAGCTCAAAGTGTGGTTGTTTATTGGCTAAAGGGCATAGGAGTCAGTTTTTAAGCTTTTGCATCTGCCATAAGTCAGGCAGGTTTCCAAGGTTCTTTGTTCACTTGCAGAGAAATCTGCTTTTCAAGTGTTTCAACTGCATCCAGAACCATCCAAGCTGACATAAGAATATATTTTTGATTTATTGCACTTATACTTACTTTATACAGTGATCACTACAATTCTAAGCATTTTTAAGCATTTATTTAATTTTGTGGCAAAAATAGTAATTTCACTGTTTATTGGCTTTTCTAATTCTATGTGCCTCCAAATCACCTTGCAGAATGGGGAATTAGCCAGGGACTTAGATGTTTGGTAGTTGTTTGCTGCTTAATCTGCACTTGAGGGGCTGCTTTTGCTTTGTTTTTACATTACGAAATTCTAAGATCATCCATCTTGTGGCAGAAGGTGTTTGTTTACCTGGTCTCTCTGAGTTGGGAAACACCACAGGAAGCTCAAAGTATGGTTATTTATTGACTAGAGGGCATAAGAGTCAGATTTTTTCTCTACTATAAATTATATAAAGGCTCTTTGTTCACTTACAGAGAACTCTGCAATACCAGATGAAATCCCCTCCAACATACTTATCTCATCCATTAGCAGGGACGAGGTGCTGGTAGCACTTGTTAAGGCCAAGAACAGTCCCTGCACGGTCCTGACAGCATCCCCAGCTGCCTCCTGAATAGTCTAACACATGACCTATCCGGACTACTTGAGGCACATATCAACTACAGCTTTGAAACAGGATACATTCTAATGAAGTAATAGTTGTGTAAAATCTTACCATAACCATAGATGTCTTTCTCTTCTATATGCCGCAGTATTCATCATGTTAGGGAGTCCACCTCCAGCTGAATCATATGTCTGGCCAGTATACAAAACTCTACATGCTACTGCGAGGTACGTGCGACACCACACATCATCCCGCTTATGTTAGTCATTAAGAGATGTTGAGTATAAAGTGGATGTCAGTACACACCAACCTCAGAGCTTAATGCTGCCAAGCACCAACCTGAGCCTAGGTGAGAAACATATCACCAGGAAAAACAGGCAAGCATCAGGGGGAAGGCGGGGTGGTAAGCAATACTGCATCATATAGAAGAGAAGGACATCCATGGTTATGGTAAGATTTTACACAACTATTCTGTCTTTCTATTCATATGCTGCAGTATTCATCATGTTAGAGAGAATGCCAAAGCTCATGCTTGGGGAAGATTGGAAGGAGAAGGAGCAGAGGCTTTTTCTACAAATCCATGTAGAATAGCTCTGGCAAAACCAGCCCTGGACCTGGAGATGACATCAAGTTTATAATGTTTAGTGAAAGTATGAACAGAGGGTCAGGTAGCCACCTCCAGAATCGAGCAAGTGTCTAAGCCTTTAAAGAAAGCCCCAGAGGAGGATACTGCCCTAGTGTAGTATGCTCTCACTGGAGAAGAAAGACTCATACTATTAGCTGAATAACAGAAGGAGATAGCTTTAGAAATCTAGGAAGAGATAGTTTGCTTGGAAACTGGGTAACCCAGGGCCTTTGGGTGGTAGGACACAAACAGGTGTTCAGACGTACGGATAAGTGGTTTTATCAAGGTAGTATCTGAGTTGCCTGTGCACATCCAAAGTGTGCAGAATTTTCTCACTGGGAGATTGAGGGGAAGAAAAAAGGTGGGAAGGTTAATAGACTCATTAAGGGATAACTCATTGACCACCACTGGCATAAAGGAAGGGTTAGTACACAAGGATACCCTGTTTCTGTGAAGACTCTGAAGGGGGGATTAGACATCAGAGCTTGCAACTCAGAGGTCCTTCTGGTAGAGGTAATGGCCACTAGCAGAACTGTTTTCCATGTGCAATGTTTCCAGGAAGAAGAGTTTGTTGGCGCAAAAGATGCCAATGTATGTTTCTCTAACACAAAACTGAGATCCCAAGAATGAGGGCCTGGTTTCCTTGGTGGTCTAATATGAATGACAACTTTAAGGAACAGTTTAACCTCTAACCTACAGGTTAAAGGAGGGGACATAGACAGACAAGCCAAGATGGCTGAAAGGTGAGCCTTCACAAAAGAATAGGACAGCCCACCCTTCATCAGTTCACACAAATAGGACAAAACTACCAGGACATCCACTTATAGTGGCTGTAAATCCTTCTTGTGACACCAGATGAAAAACATTTTCCATTTGGAAACATAGGATTTCCTAGTAGTGGGTTTTCCAGCCTCCTGCAGAACTTGAAGCATGTCCTCTGAAAATAGGTGTCTAAAGGGAATTAAAACCCTATCACCCACAGATCCAGGTTCAGAGTTGACAGCTGTGGATGTATTAGGGTTCCCTTGTCCTGTGTGAGTGGATCCATCCTGTGGGGTAACTTATGATTGCCCCTGGCTAAGTGCAGGAGAAGGGAGAACCAGTGCTGCCTTGGCCAAAGGAGAGTCATCAACAAGATTTTTGGTTGATCCTGCTGAATCTTCAGTAGGGCCTTTTGGAGGAGAATCAAGGGGAGAATGCATACAGAAACATCCCCTTCTAAGAGAATGATAGAGCATCCACCTTCCAGGCCAAGGGATGTAGAACCCTAACACAAAATTGTGGAAGTTGTCTGTTTATTGGGGATGCAAACAGATCTGTCTGAGGCATACCTCAATGATGGATCATGTTCAGAAACACATCCCCGTGTAACATACATTCACTGGATTAGGTCATGGACCTGCTTATTGAGTCTGCCACCACATTCTGTGCTGAGGGAAGGTAAACTGCCAGAAGGGAAACTTGACTTTGTAAGGCTAACTCCCAGGCATGTAGGGCTAGTCTCCATAAGAGGTAAGACTTCATTCCCAACTGCTTGTTGGTATACCAAAGGACAGTGGTGTTGTCTGTGAACCATGTCAGCACCCCTGGAGTTAGCCTCGGTTTGAAGACTTGTAGTGCAAAAATTAGGGCCTACATCTCTTTTACTTTGAAATTTTCCTTTGTCTGTTTTGAAGACCAAACATCCCTGACCCTCTAGTATTGTAGGGTTGCACCCCATTCTGTGTCTGAAGCATCTGTGTATAACTCTTGAGAGGGGAGGAGTGGATGTAGGGGGAGACCAGGGTTTTTGGTCATCTGAGGGATCCACCAGTCCAACTCCTTTTTTATGCAAGGCAGGAGTGGAATCATAAAATCCAGAGGGTGGGAGCACTGCATCCAAACTGTCTTTAGGAATCATTGCATTTTCCGTATTTCCCAATGGCAGCATGGGGATCATAGATGCTATGAATCCCAGGAGGCATAGAAAGTCCCTGGCAGTCAGAGTTTGAAGGGGTAAGATGCTCTGGAAGAAGGAAGTGAGGAACAGCACCTTTTCTTTTTTGTTTGGATCCTGCACCCCAGGAAAATGTGGTCTTGTGAAGGGATCAGAGAGGACTTCTGATAGTTTATAGTGAAGCATAGACTTTCCAGAAGGGAAATAGTGAAAACAAGATTCCCCTGAAGTAGGTCTAAGGACTGGGCTTGGATTAGGAGATCATCTAGGTAAAGGAAGATCTGAATTCCCTGCAGTCTGCAGTATGCTATGACAGGAGCCAAGCATTTTGTGAAGACCTTTGGTGCCATAGAGACCAGAGGGCAAAGCACAAAACTGAAAATGTGAGGAAACAACAGAAAAACATAAACATTTCCTGAACTGAGGGTGAATGGCGATGTGAAGATAAGTGTCTTTGATGTCTAAAGACACCATGAATACTTGAGGAAGAATGAGAGGAAGAAGAGATAGCAAAGTCAACATTCAAAAGGAGGGGACTTTCAGAAATGTGTTTAAATGGGAAAGGTCCAGGATGGGTCTCCAGGGGCCATTCTTCCTGGGGACCAAAAACATCCTGGATAGAAACCTTTCCCATGTTGGGAGGAAGGGGCCCCTTGAATTGTCCCCTGAGAAAGCAGATCCAAAATGACCTGAGGGAAGAATATCAATTGTTCTTTTGGTGGTTGTGGGATGCCTCTAAAGGAGGGGTAAGTTTTCCAAACCATGAAATATCCTCTCTGGATGGTGGTGAGGACCCAAAAGTCCTGGGTGATTTGATTCCAAACAGCAAGAGAGAAAGACAGAGAGAGAGAGAGAGATGAAGGGACAGGGCAAAATTTAGAAGAAGCTTGTTTACTAGGGCCTCGCTTACTTTTAGTGGAAGAAGGCAAGACAGGTTTTCTAACAAAGGTAGTCTTTGCTGGATAGTCCCTTTGGACCCCGGGGACAGGAGAAACAAGAATATGCTTAAGATCCTGTAGCTCCTTACCTTTTTCCTGTAATGATTTGAATAGGTCTGCAGCTGAGCTACCAATAAGGCTTTATTATCTAGAGGGGTGTCCATCAATTTGGCCTTGAAGTCATCAGGTAAGGGTTGTAACTTGAGCCAAGAATATCTCCTTAGGATCAATCCAGTGGCCACTGGCCTAGCTGAGGCATATGTGGCATTGTAACTGCACTTGATGGAGTGCCTAGTTACCTGGGTAGAGGAGTTGAGGATGGCTGCCAGTTTTGCCTTGGCAGGAGAGTCCAGGAGCTCTGAAAGGGGTTTTCCTGCATCTGAAAGGAGAGCCAGGAAGTATTTGGCCATATGGGTCTGGTAATTAATTACCCAGAAGGTCAAAATGGCAGATGTGTAAACCTTTTTCTCCAGTCTCTCCATAACCTTGCTCTCTTTATCAGAGAGCAGTAAGGAGGTGGAAGATAGTAACCCGAAAGCCTTATCATCTGAAACTGAAATGGTAGCTGGATCTACAGACAGAACTTTGAACAGGAACTTGAAGTCCTCAGGCACCTTTTAGAACCTGTCAGGATGCTTGACAGCAGGGGTCTGAGAGTCTGGGTACTTGGATATAGCAGGAAATGCATCCAGGAAATCAGGCAGAACTGGGAGATGGCAGAGGGGGGTAGAGAATCCATCTGCAAGAGGTCATAATATCTCTTTTGTATATCTGAGATTTGAGAACAGTCCCACTTGAAAAAGTCTTTCATTTTCTGTATAGTTTCTCCAAATGAAATATCCTCTCCAGGGGAATCTGTACCATTAGATTCCTCTTCTGGGGAGACACAACCCCAGGGGGGAAGCTATTTGGGTGGAGTAGGCCATTGACTCATCTCCTGAAGACTCCTCTTCATCCAAAGAGGTATCTGCAGCTGTCCTCTTGAAGGTAGTGGAAGGAGAGAAGGCCTGCAGCGGGACAGAGGAAGGCGAGAAGTGGCGCAGTGTCATGAAGGCATTGAAAAGTTTTGTGAGAAAGCCTGCCAATCAGGAGCATGCTCTTGTGGAGCAGATGCAACATGCTTTGTCTTTATTTTTTTTCTTTTTAGGAGCTTCCATGTGATGGAAGGTGGAAGATTCCGATGTCGGCCTACATTCCACTATATCAGTAAGTACATCCTCATGCACAGTGATTTGGGGTACACTGCATGGACCTTCAGAAATAATGAGCAGTGGTTCCCCCTTTCCCCCCTGAGTCAGATGCCCGCACTTCCCTCACAGATGTGCTGGTAGACTCCTTTGGGGCTTCCCCTGTGGTACCCACCAAAGGACATCCACCACCTCCGGTATGGACTCCGGCCTACATCAGCTGCAGGAGAGACACCTAGAAGAGAAAGCACAGCTGGAAGATCAGGCCAAGGTTTCTTGGCCTTTTTCACTTGGGGCTCGTCAAAAGGACCCAATGTCATCTCCATCTCATATGCCAGACCCTTAAGATGTTGGTTCTCTCAGGCATTGTTGGCAAGCTCGCTGAGCTAGGTGAAAATCCTTACATAACTCAATTGGTTGCCATCTGGCTCACAGACAGGATCCAAGAAGTCAGGATCGGTGAGACCACCTCCACCAAGAGACTGGTCACTAGCAGAGTATCCCAGGGCTCCATGCTGGGCCTGTTCCTGTTTGGCATCTATTTCTCAGAATTTGAGGCTAACTTTCAAAGCCTCTGGCTCAAGAAGTCTGCAGATGGCTGTAAATTATGAACTATTACAGATTCCCCACAAGACACCAACATCTTGCAAGTGGGTTTAACACAAATAAATGACTGGTGCCAAAGCCATGGCCTAAAACTCAATGCCAAAATATGCATTATAATGCCATTTGGGAAACTATCAACCCAAGTAATAACTCCATTGATAAAATGCCCCAAGAGTCAACCCAGTACTAAGGGATCTGGAAAAATATGTAGACAGCAATAGTGCAACTTCCAAACACAATAGCTAAGATAATAAGAAAATCATTCTATGTTATCCAACTTATAGGTAAAGGTATGGCATCCAGGTCCAAGGAAGTTATAGTACCACTGTACTTGGCCCTTATTAGACCTATAATTGGATAAAATGGCATGTATCTAACCAGACATTTGCAATAGTTGGAACACCTACAAAGGTTTCTCACTAGTGAATTCAGGGAATGAATATCCTGTCCAACACTGATCGTCTAAAGGTTCTGTCTCTGTATTTAGTCTTCTAAAGGTTGCTGAGAGGGGATCTTTGCTGGGCTTACAGGGTTTCTTTAGACCCAGCCTTGATTGATCTGTTGCACATGCATAAAACAAACAGCACCAGAAACACTTGATCCAGGGATCTGAGCTTTGCTTGTGACATAAACAGAACATGCTGGAGAAACAGATAAGTGTCCCAAAAGATGCCCACACTATGGAAAAGGCTTTCCATCCATTTAAAACTAAATTAATTTTTGACCCTTTTCAAATGAAACCTTGACATTTGAATGGGAAATTGTAAATTTACTCCTGGTCTGGGCACCATGTCCCTTATGGACAGAGGCTGTCAATAAGAAAAGCATTACCCTAACTAACACCCAACACACAAATCTTTGGTTACCTTCCTACTAACATGCTCCCCCATAGACACCCATGATACTCGGGACCAAAATGGTTTGGGGGTGCACGGCTAGGCTTGTAAAGGCCCAGGTGTTTGTTAGACTAGTAACAACATAAGAACCTATGAAAACTACATAAACTTACTGATCAAAATCACTTATCCAGTGAATGAAATGCATTCTAAGAATAAAACCTTTCTGTATTTGCACTTCTCTGTAAGGTAGAAAATAAAATCAAACACTGTAAAATATAGCCTCAAGGCCATTTGCCTGTTTTTTGCACCTAAACAAAATTGTAATTGTTTGTTTCTTTATGAATGCTACCTGTTTATTTGTCAGTAATGCAAAGTTTCTTAGTAATTATTCATATAACTATGTATTGTTGGAGCTTTTCTCCCTGGGCCTTCAATGAAAATGGGCTCCCTGAGCCCAGTGGAGCTCCCCAATCATCAAACTGGAATAAATAATAAATAAAATAAATACTAAGGATCACTATTGCACAAACTTCACTGCAGACATTTAGGCCTGCCATCAAAAGCACTTTATAATTTGATAAGAATAACTGATAACATAAATGGGTATTAAGTTTCTTTAAGTAAAAAAGCTGCTACAAATGTAAAGTTTTTGACACGGCCAATGGGTCTTAAATTAGCTACTTACTGAGTACAGTTATAAGTTTAATTGATATCCCTCATATAAAGCTGATGGGCCTATAGCTACCATTGTGACCATTGATAAAGGCAGGAAAGACAGTAAAATGTTTCCAATCATCAGGAATTGGTCCTTTCTCTAAGAAAATGGTAAATAAAGTAATCAATTGTATCACCAAATGTACTCATCAAAATGTTTGGACTAAGATCTGATCTCATGGAACATGACTTCATGACCATACAAAATGCTGATGTAACACATTACTTATTTGTTACTGGACAAGTAGTAGATCTGATTTCCATGTAGCCTTGTCTCATGCTTTGTAACCAACTTAGTATGTATTGATGGACAACAATTACTGAAAATGTTAGCAATAACTGTGGGGAACATTACCAAGCCACTATGGTGCACAACAAGCTTTCTCTTTGACGAGGCTGTTTACAGATGCTTAATGTTCTTTCATATTATCCTTTTGATAAAATAACATCTTCAAAATTTACTTTTTAAAGTGAAATACTGGACTAGTTTGGTAATTTTAATGTTTATTAATTAGCATATGTAAAATACCTATTTTTATAAACCATATATCTATGTCTCTACATATTATGCATCCTTGTTAGACATTTACTCTACATTGGCTATAAACTGTTTTTTTCACAACTTTGGAATTAGTTCTGTTTTTCCAAGAGACGCAGACATATGAGTTTAATGTATCTCAGGCCTGACTATGATCTATATCTTGAACTGCAAACTGTCAAATGAAAGAAGAAATGGAAACACTAAAAAATGGATAGCTTATTTTATTAGGGTCATATTTTAAACGTTTTATAAAGCAAAAAAGGTGAAATGATGAAGCAAATTTCCTTGTGATCAGAATTATGGGGAGATGCTCAGCTTTAGCACTTAGCACAGATGATTAAGGTTATGGACTGTTAGAGAGTTATTTCCTGTGGTGCAGGACTTGATTCCCCTCAGACTTCATTTACCTAAAGTGTGACTTTGAGCAAGTCACTTAACCAAACAGTGCTTTTGGGCAAAAGGAAGTTTGTATTACACCCCTTAATGGTCTCCTGAACCACATATCAACCTAAGTCCAAGATGTTGTTCCACCTGCTTGTTATTGACACCAACTGAAAATAAAGTTGAGTGGAAAAAAGAGCCAAGAATATCAAAACCAAATATGAAGAAATGTAAGAGTTCTAGTTAATATTTGGAAAACTGAAAGTACCTAACAGAATACTTGTAGTACTATTCTTCATACTTTCCAGTAATGGTAAAATATATTTTCATCAATATTTAAATTAAGATCCTCCACTGTAGTAAAATATACCCCTTATGAGAATGCTACAAAGCCCATATATGTGAAATTGGGTGTGAAGGCCGATCTCCAAGACAGACACCAGAAGTGAAATGGAATACAGCAGGAGAATGTGAAATGAGCTCTCTTGGGCCCACCTACATCTCCCTGTCTGACAATGTGGTAAAATGCCCAAATAGTGAGAAGATACCTTTTTGTTGTTGGATGAACTGTTTCCATTTAAGTACAAATGACCGCATCTATATTACATAATCGAACTTTTAAAAGTTTGAATGTCATATGGTCGACACCATATGATCGAACTTTTAAAAGTTCAAAAATGTAATAAATAAAAAAAATAAACCAAAGAAAAAACCTACCTGAATAGTTTAAGCTGTGCCCCCCACTACCCCTGCTCTTTAAATATACCAACTCCGAGATCGCACTACAGTGAAGAAAGGGAAATCTTCCCATTCTGCACGGTACGGAGAGCTTCGTTGAAATGTTCAACCTTTTAAAAGTTCGATCATATGGTGTCGACCATATGACGTTCGAACTTATAAAAGTTCGACAACGTCATATAGACCCCAAATGACCAACAGACTAGCACTACAACATGTTGCAAACAATATGATACAATGTGACAGCATACCCTATTGTGGCATATTGTGATGTACTACTATACATTTTCATGATGTTATTTTAATCTTTCCTGGAATGTCTGAGGTTTACATTCCAAGTAAATCTGTTTTTTTGTAAGACAATGATTTGTACTAAAATTATACCTGTGACAGATAGCTAGGTTATATTGGAAAACATTTTGTATGGAATGGAGCATTTAGGAGCTACCGCTGTCCATTAGTAGTAGAGGGGATAGTCCTGTGGTAAATTCTCTGTTTCTCATTCATAGATCTAGAATTCCCCTTGAAAATGGACAGGGATGAACTTTGTTTTATGAGGATGGGGAATCTATTCCAGAGCAGCAGTATCCTCTGCACAATGCACCTGTCCCTCCAAATCAATCTGCTGATGTTGCAGAAGAGGTGTAGATCCCTAGACCAAGTACTTTTGATGCCATCTGACTTACTGCTGTGCAATAAATCCATCAGAATTGGATCGGAAGAATCCTTGTATGCTAGACACAGGTCACCCCTTAACAGTCTGTAGAATACTGAGTATAGTGACGGGGTTTTGAGTCAGTCTATGTAGTACATGTTGTGTAGGTCTTGCATCCTTCTAGTCAGGTATCTCTGTGGGCATTCCAGTTGTTGCATGTGTCTGGGCAAATACTTGTCAAAGGGGGCATTATGACTGGCCTCATCCTAGACATCCCTAGGTCTAGACACAATCCCTTTGTTTATAAGTTGTGCAATACAGAAGGACATTTTTACAACAATGGACACATGTTGATCAAAAGTTAGCAGTCTGTCTACATAAGTTCCCCAATCACAAACAACAGGGTCAGCTCTTAGGGGCATATTGTTAATGTAGCAGTTCCTAGGGGTAGATGACTTTCCAAAGGACACAATAATGCATTGTTTGGCATTTAGTTACAGTCCATTATTTTAGCACCAGTTATTTATTTGGAACAAACCTTCCTAGAGGATGGCTAAGTCATGTGTGGATTCATTGACTTCTTCAAGCTTGCAGCCATCTGCAAACATAGTCAGCCAGAGACCTTTGGTATTGACTTTTACTTCAGAAAAGTAGATGCCAAACAGGAGAGGTCCCAGCATAGCACACTGGGGGACTCCACTGGTGACTGTTCTCTTTGTGGAAGTAACTTCTCCAATTTTGACTTCCTGCATACTATCAGTAAGCCAGTTGGCAATCCAATGGATGACAAAGGGGGATTATTCCCAGTTTATTTAGCTTTTCTACTATGCCTGAGTGGGGAATTGTGTCAAAAGCTTTGGCCAGGATGAGATATGCAGTGTGTAGCATTTTGCCTTCATCACTTTCACCATTTTGTTTTGTTAACCTTTTCAAAAAATACCATCAAGCTGAGTAAGTATGACCTGCCCTTGATGAATCCAAACTGGGAAGGGTACAGTGTTTGGAGGTTCCCTATGTCCTGATTGATTAATTACATGATAACTCTTTTCATGGCTTTGTTTATGAGACTGGTCAGACTTATGGGTCTGTAATTGCTTGGGTCTGTGAAAGGTCCTCCCTTATGGAGCAGAATAAATGCAGCTGTCCTCCATTCACTTTGCACCAAATCTGCATGGAGGCTGATATTGAGGTTGTTTTTTGGGGCTAAATCATGCTTCATGCATGTATCCAGGGAGGGGTCTACCTGACATTGCCGACACTCCAGAATGCTGACAACCATATGGCCGACACCATATGATCGACATTCGGAATGCCAACAATGCAGAACCAGCATCTTAGTATAGTGCAGAATGGAAAGATTTCCATTCCTGCACTGTAGTGCAATCTTGGAGTTGGTATATTAAAGTCACGGGGGGTATGGGGGATGGAGCCCCTCACGGGGGGGGTGCAGGAAGGTGGAGCCCCCCTGCTAGCAGTTTTCTTCCAATGTTGAGATTTTGGTTGTCGGTGATGTGGTGTCGGCCATGTGGTTGTCGGTGTTGTGAGCTTTCGATCTTGTCAGGTAGCTCCATCCAGGGATATTCTCAGAACCCACTGATGCAGTATTTTTAACTTTTGATAGCACTTTTAGGACTTGTTTTGTGTGATAGCTGGAAGCAAGCCAGTTTCAGGCATATCTTGAGAAACAAATATGGGGAGAGGGGGGTAAAATCAGAGCTAAATTTACCCCTATATAGTGTCCAGCAGGTTCACTATATCTTCAGCCTCTAAGTAGGTAACATTATTCACTATCAGCTTAGGGCAGCTCAGTTCTTTTATCAGGAGGAGTAACTTATGATGAAGGGCTTGTGCCAGTTCAAAAGCTCAAGCAACTGCAAAACCTATGTTGGTTGAATACTGCAGTGGTGGTGCTGCAGTGGCGTTGTCGCCTCACAGTATGACGTCCTGTTCGATTCTCAGCTAGAGCGTCTTCTGTGTGGAGACATGCGTGAATGGGCGTACCTTCATTGAAGGTTGTGCGTCAGGGCCGGCAACTCGGCATGTAAAAATTTACTGCCAATTGTTAGCAGACCGGAGTTCCGCTGTGGTGACCCCTAACCAGGAAAAGCTGAAAGACACAACAACAACAACATCACATCTGTGTTCCACTGTCTTTGTAACGTCTTTAGAGAGGCAGTCTGTTTTTTTTTTCTTTCTATTTTATTCTTTTACTGCAGATTTACAGTCAGTGGGTGCCGGTGATGTACACTTTGTCTTCTAAGACTCTAATTTACAGGGATTTTTTTATTTGGGAAGAGTTTTTATTTATTTATTTTTCTTCTTTGTTTAGAGTTTGTTTTGCTAAAGGAGTAGGTTAGATGGTTTATATGTGAAGGAGAGTTCAGAGTCTATGTCCTGGAACATCCTTTTAGGGTTCTTGTCCACAAATATTTTTACAAAGATTTTAACAAAATGAAAGATTGAGTCAGGTGGGAAAAATAGCTGCTGTGTGACTTTACTGGACATGTTTAGATGATAATGATTGGGTGTTTAAGATTAATATTTTGTACAAATATGGGGAGATTTTAAGAGATATTTTGTTTAAATATGGGTAACTCTGGCATTTGTTACACTGTTTGGGGGTAAGAGATTGCTAAGAATATTTAACAGTATTTTTTTATTCTTTTTTTATCTACTGAAATGTTACAGTGCTACAGTTTTTGCTGTTTCTCACTTCACATATAATTTTTATTACAGGCTTATAGTTCCAGTCTATTTATGGTAGCCAGACTTTCTTAATGTCGGTTAGTATTCTCTCCCACCTTTTTCTGTTGAGTTTGTACTTTTTTACTGTGGCAGTACATTTCTGACCTCTGCAGTCATCATTCAAAAGTCACCTTATAAATGACAACAGCATTAGTCAAGATGTGGTGTCCCAAAAGTGACAAGCTGAACAATTATCAAGACCAACAATACAGAAAATGTGAGATGTTGTAGAAAAACTGACCCCAGTGAGCACAATCTCAGACCTTATTTTGAACCAAACTTTAAGATATGAGATTGTAAATGTTTGAACTGTAGTTCAGCATTATTATGACTCAATCAAGTAAGGTGACTTCACCGTCTTCTTAAAAAAATCACCAAATTTTGATTGAATTATAGATCATGAGGCTGGATCCCATAAAGTTAATGCTGAAATTTTGAGTTAGAATATTATACATGACCATGTTACATCAGTTGAAATGTAATCACAAAAGGAAAACTTCTACCTGTTAACAGTTACTTTCCATGGATAGAATATGTATTTGGTCAAGGAAGGGAGATCATAAGACAGGGGGAGAAAATGTGTGGGGTTAGGTAAATGGGTCTGCATTAGTGGTGGGAAATTCCAAAGGATTGTTTCTTTTTGTAAGGAAAAAAGAAAACAGCTTCAGAAAGTTAAAGCTGTTGGGTTGCACAACCACTAGTGCCATAACTTGGTAGTTGGTAGTCCTCAGTACAACTCTAAGGAATCTTGGTTTGGACATAGGAAAGTAGAATCTGTTTGAAGAGTTTCTCATTAAAAACAGATTTAGATACAATTGGATTGTCATAGGTTCACAGATAAATATTAGGAAATTGGTTTAATGGACCACTGTCAGCCTAGCCACTGTCCTTCTCATTACTTGATCTGCCAACGTATAAGGAGTAAGGGTGAGACCACAACTGAACTGATGGACCCCCATTCACTCAATGATTTTCTTCTCCCCCTCCCCACAGCTGCACCACCTGTTCTCCTATTCACCTGGTCTACTGGACCTGCCTTAACCTCCCTGGGCTCAACCCAATCTATGTCCAGGACCAGTGAGGAACTCACAGACACTGGTGTAGCATCATACTTCTTGCCAGAAAGTATGCTTTAAACCCTCATCCTCCACTTGACAACCCTGTGAGCACAGTATAACACTGCATCAGAAGGTGCATGCATACGTGCTTCTGCAACCTCCAACCTAGCAGTTCAACCACGTATGCAGCACAGTTTTAGCTACACTCATACTGTTGCTATATTGCAGTGAGCTTATGTTGCTTCCCTCTTCCCTGGATGAGCAAACCAAGATGGTTGCTCATATCTGCCTTCATCTCATTTGGCCACCTCACTCCTGTCCTCCCTCCCTCCCATGTGGCCCCTTCAGCATCAGTGCCACTAGTCAGACATGGTTCATCTAAGTCACAGTAAGGACTTTATTCCACTGCATCACAGGCTAGCTACTGAGATTATTTTGGAAAAGAGTTAGGGAACTGCTTTGTTTGACAATGGAAAGAAAGCCTATTGCATAGGGAGAGGATTCTATGGAAGAGATATAAATACCACCAATAGGTTCTGTTTATGTTTTGATGTAGATTCAGGTCCCTACAGCAGGCATTTCTGATACTACCAGTTTTATAAATATGTAAGAGATCAAGCAGAACAGGGTCATTTTCTGCCTCATGTGTAAGAAAGAAGTCACTTCACAGACGTCTGTAGAAGATAGATTACAGAGGTAGGGCTTTTAGTTACTCTCTTTAGCATAGGGATCTCTTTCTAAGGAAATGCTGAGGTTTTACCAGTTGACTGAAATGTCTGAAAGGGTAACTGCAAAAGACGGTATTATATTTGAGTATGGGCATGATGAGGGAGAAACAATGTTTTCTTTTGACCCAGTAGGTATGCCTTTAGTAGTTAGCTGGGTTAAGAAAAAAATTCTAACAACAGTAGATATTTGGTGGTCAAAGGAGAGTTTATTGTCTACGTACATGCCCAGATCTCTAATGAGAGTATCTAGTCTAATGGGGTGCTATTTAATTGATATGTGCAGGGGCGGTCTTGTTTCTTGGAGAGTTCAGTACTGCACTTCATTGCATTAAATTTTGTCCATGGTCCTGCTACCATGAGTTAGTAATGGAAAGATCCTTTAGGAGGATATGCTTGTTTCTTAGTGAGCTGATGATAGCTCCAGGTTTGGTCAACATATGCCCTTGACATTAGTTTTAACAGCAATGCAGTAGATGTCAAAAAGCAGTGTTCTTAACACGGAGCCTTGTGGGATACTACTAGTAAGATGTCATTTACAGGATTTTGGTCTACCAACCTTAATAGTATGGGTGCTGTTAGTAAGATAATGCTCTAACCAATGAGGCTGATCTGGTAGAATAGAGGGATAAAGCCCTGACTATGGCCCAGTCACCCCAGCTTTGATTAATGGCTCTGGTGACCGACAGAGTAGCAGGGAGAGACTGGCATGCCTATCCCGGGTGGGAGGGTGTTTATTGATGATGCTTCTTAGGGAAGGCATGGTCCATAGATGGGAGTTGCCCACAGATATAATCAATGAGCATAGAAGATGGAGCAGGGAGTGCTTAGGATATATAAGGAAACCTCCATGACAGATGCAAAGACAACCAAGCCCCTGCAATGCCTTTAGGGTCCACAGTTGGTCCCAGCAATACTGGAGCAAGTGCAGGATAAGCTGGTAGAGCTGCATGGATATGGGTCAGGCCAGTTAAATAATGTACTGGGAGACCAAAAAAAATAAAACAAATGGTTATCCAGTGAGTTAAATAAGGGTTTATATTCAACTGTTAATACTGCTTATGTAATGCCAGCATAATAAATAGTATCAAAGGCACAGGCCAGATCCAAGTAGAAAACGTTCACCAAATTGCCTTTGTCCAGTGCCTCTGTAACTTTTCCAAAGAAATTCAATAGGTTTAGAAGGAAGGACCTATGCTTCATAAAGTCAGACTGGTTTAAGTCCAATGCCTGTAAGCTACTGCTATCCTTATTTGTTGGTTCCATGAATATACCTTCCATTATTTAGCAAATTATATGAGTAAAGTTAATTAATCTGTGATTCCTAGGATCAGGGTAGGGCCCCCTTGTGGAGGGGTACTAGAACAGCAGTTGTCCAGCCCCCTAGTACATGTCATGTGGACAGGCGAAGATTGAGTGGTTTTGTGAGGGATTCAGTAAGGTAGTGCTTCATACTAACAAGGAAGCAACCCTATATGTTATCCAGAACCATAGTCCTAGCATTCTTAGTTTTGGAGAGGGCATCTAAAACTCAATAAGTGGCAGTTGGGAGGGGCTTATGTTGAATGGATGGTAATTGAGGGAAAACTGGGGTGGGGAAGTTTGTGCTAAATATGCTTGCTAGTATACCTTACATTTTGTCATGGTCTGAGTGGGAGGTGGTGTTGGATATAAGCTCAATGCAATGGTGAGTACTGTTCCACAGATTTCTGACATATCTAAAAATGCTTTGTGATTATCCTTAGATGCTGTAACAACACTTAGTTCATATTTTACACTGTGTTTTGTTATTATTGTCCCTAGCTCTTTATTTTTTCTTTTGAGGTCACTTTTAGTGTGATATATTTTTATATTTTATGGTCAATTGTTTTCTTCTCATGTTGCAGAGTTGCTAATGTCTAGCACAATATATGCTGCCCAGTAAAGACAGATTTACAATCAGTTTATCAATACCTTTTGAAGAAAAAGAACATGCTTCTGGCCCAGGGAAGAATATACTTCAGCTCTGATGCTAAGTGTCACAAAAAGAAATATTGCCAGCCTAGCTATCTGGAATTTGGTAAATAATTCTACATAATTTGTGAATATTGATATGATTTATATACAAGTGTGACAAAAGGAGGCACTGCTAGCCCAGCTATCTAGAATTTTGTGAATGGTTATGTGTCATTTGTGTATATCAACATGATTCATATGTCTGTGTTATAAATGTATTACAACTGTGTCATATTGCACAGACGTGTGGTGAAGAGATATTTTAGTTGTTGTGTCTTTCGGCTTTTCCCGGTTAGGGGTCGCCACAGCAGAACTCCGGTCCGCTAATGATTGGCAGTTGATTTTTACACGCCGAGTTGCCAGCCCTGATGCACAACCTTCAACGAAGGTATGCCCATTCACGCATGTCTCCATGCAGAAGACGCTCTAGCTGAGAATCAAACCGGACAGCGTCTTACTGTGAGGCGACAAAGCTACCACAGCACCACCACCGCGGACCATATTTTAGTACTGAGCAGAAATGTATATGCACTATTGTAACTCTTTAACAGGGGAGACCGAAACACATGAGATTGACTTGCATGGTTGAGATTCAGTTACTTTATAGCTGGTCCAAAAACAAAAGATGTTATCTCTCGGTTTCAGTGCAGTAACAGACACAATGTCTAGAACTAGAAGTTTTTTTGGATTGTCTTTACATGTGGAGGAATGTAAATTATTTTACAACTTCTACCATTTGCCAAAGATCTGAGGGCTATGTATTTTTCATAGGGAGATGCTAAATGCTGGCAGTTTCTAGCCATGAGAGTTTTCACCAGGAATAGTCAGATAACAAAAGTGATGTATGTCATCCTGCAAGTATCCCAGCAGCAATATTTGAGATATTAATTTAAGAGCTCTCTGAGAGAGAGAGAGAGAGAGAGAGAGAGAGAGAGAGAGCATTTTGTATTTGTCTTTGACCTGACAGCATCAGCTGGGAAAAACCCACTCACCGCATCTGCCTTGCTTGCTCTGTAAGTAAGTTAACTAGGGAACAATACTTTCTTTTAGATTCAGTAAGGAATATAGTAAAGATTAGTTTAGATGTTTTCTGCATTTATTTGAGACTGTCCTGCAATGTTGTTTTAAATATTTCCTGTGACGTTGAACTCTGAAGTTACTATAATGATTTACTGAGTATTTTCTTGTTCTTTTATTATTTATCATTAAATATATTTAAACCTATCTTTGTGGCTGATATTTGTGAGACATATTTAAGCTCTTAGACTACTTGCATATCTATTTGGTGACACTGTACAGGCCACTACTAATAGCCCTGCTCTTGGTCAAACTACCATTTGGAGTAATAGTAACATTACACAGTAGGACTGGACACCCTTTGTTAAGGGCCTTAACGTAGCTGATAAGTAGTTACTGGTGGCAGGTGAAACTACCTTATAATCTGGGCAGAAGGGGGCCTAGCTAGCAAATCTGTGCCAGCCTTTCCCAGGTGTGTGTGTGTGTGTGTGTGTGTGTGTGTGTGTGTGTGTGTGTGTGTGTGTGTGTGTGTGTGTGTGTGTGTGTGTGTGTGTGTGTGTGTGTGTGTGTGTCAGCTACTTGGGCAGGGACACAAAGCAATGGTTGGACAGAGGGGGTGCAAGAGGTCTTGGCTTGGTCACTCAGCTGAGATCTCAACTCTACAGCTGTGCCAGTGGGGAGTCTTACTGGGGATCTGGAGAAAGAGGTAGAAACAAGCCCCAGACTGACTGTAGTATCTGTGTGCTCTTAAGGTAAATTGCACTTTATTGTGTGTGTACTCTTCACTGTTGCCAGTGTTGGGGATTGAGGATCCTTGATTACTGGACCAGTGTTGGGGGTGTCACAGTAAGTATGAAAGAGAAGAGGTGTATGACAGGGCTACAGCACACGATTATTTTGGGATTGTAACAGACAATGAAAAGTTTTATTTTTTGCTAAATGCATGATGGATGATGTTTATGGGCAGACACCTGCCAATTCCATAAATGCAATAACAATGTGGGGACTGGGCTCCCCTAGTGTTAGTATAAAGGTCTGCAGATCTACAGGGATCACACTATCATGGGATAAATGACTGCTTCATACTGCTGCCGCACCTTGGCTTCCTCACTGAGTTAAGATCAAACATTTGTTGTTTAATAATCTTGGCTTAATTCTCCTGACTGCCACAGATATCAGAGTTTTGGTTCTAGTTGTGTTTGTTGCTTAAAGGGAAACTCCATCCTCTCCTACAGTTTAACTCAATCTTTATGTTTCTTTTCTCCCTACAATATGGTTCCAGCATTGTGTAAGTACCAGAAACCTGCTTGTACTTTTTAAAACTTTTATTTCATTGCATTGGAGTCAAAGGAAGGGAAAGCCCACCTACTGTTTTTTAAGCTCAGCTCCTTACATATTTTGCAGAGGACTTTGTCTCCACCTGCATGACATATCACAAACACAGTTAAATCTGTACTATACCCTCTCAGGTACTGCTGTCAATCTTAGATGGGCAATTAATCCTGCTAATGTCAGGAACACAGCAGCTGATATAAAAAAAGACAGAAAGCTGTGGAACTGTTTTCCACTGTTTTTATTGCAGAGAGGAGAATGTAACACTCTCAGTTTATAGCAAAACAAAGGAATTAGATCACTCAGGGGTTTAAAGACAATTGTCAGCACCTTTGACAAATTTACATAAGTAGCAACACAGTATTGAAATGCTAAGTGTTATATGTTGGTTATTTATAATAGTTTATATGTTAAGATAACTTAAATGTAGTATCAAAGATTTCTGTGACATTTACAGAAAAGTCAAAAAATATGTTTTCTTGTAAAGTACCAACACATTTACCATTTTCAAGATGCCTCCCCAACATACAGGACAGAATTGCAGAAAGAGAGACAGGTGGCAACCCTATCAACTAGGTGCACTGATACTTTAAAAAAAGGACTTTTATGCTCATTGTGACATCCTTCCAGAGGAGGAGGCACACGCAGATCCATGGTAAGAGATTTCCACTGACTTTGAGTCAGTCCTTGCATTGTTAGAGTGCATGAGCATTTTGTAGTCCTCAAAGGAAATGTGACCATTAATGGCAATCATAATATAAAGCTGAATTTTCACAGATATCGTACTCACAAAGGGTGAACACTCCAGCAACCAAGATCAGTCCGTAAATAAAGATAAATCCAAAAAATAGTGGCTGGAACGAAACAAGACTGTAGAAAGTAAAACACATCCAGATAACGATGGGTCACATAAAACAATTTTATTGACAAACAGAGATAACAAAGGTAAGCGCTTTTACCCAGAGGCTTCTTCAGACCATAACCGGCTAAACCAATCAGTTGATTTAAAAACCATCTCTGGCGGGAAAAAACACACATCTCTCCTTTCCCTTAAAGTGCTAGACTACATATATCCTACATAAACATCATAGCTGCTAAACATTGCAGTATAAAACAAAACAAATATGTGTATATACACATATATTTCTATAAAAGTGTGTATCATGACTAAAAACAACACATATCTTAAAATCAAGTGCACACACTAAAAATATATATTAAAGTAATGGCACACGAGGGTCTAATGCCGAGTTGTCAGTCTAAATTCCCAAGAGGATATACATACATATAAGGGCACAAAAAATGCAAAATACAAATCTCCTCTTTCAAAATTTTAGCCTCCATGACCTCAAGAAAGGTTTAATCAACACCTTATCATTGAGGCCAGGATGCTGATCAGACCTCAATCTCAAAATCTGAGGCTTCTTAACCCTCGGTGTAAGTCCTAATGTCACCACCCCTGTGACTCAAATGGATCTTCTCTATGACCCTGGAAGTTTTGACATTGTTTTTTCAGTTAGTGCTTGCTAGATTTTTATTGCCTGTTAGTAATTGCAGGTGGGGGTAGTTTCATTCATTGATATCCTGTCACTGCCTATTTAAGTGATACATTTTGGAATATTTTCTGCTTATAACCTCAGCTTTGGCCAGCTAAGATCCAGCTGTATTCAACTGGACGTATAAGAGAATTTAAGTACCTTTTATATGCACTTTTTTCAAATAATACAGCATTTTAATTGAATTATTTGTGTTGCATTGAATATTAACTGAACTGGAAGTTTTGACTCTGTTTTTTCAGTTAGTGCTTGCTAGACATTTATTGCCTGTTAGTAATAGTAGGCGGGGTAGTCTCATTCATTGATATCCTGTCACTGCCTATTTAAGTGGTACATTTTGGAATATTTTCTGCTTAAAACCTCAACTTTAGCCGGCTAAGATCTAGCTGTATTCAGCTGGATGTATAAGAGAATTTAAGTACCTTTTATCTGCACTTTTTTTCAAATAATACAGCATTTTAATTAATTTATTTGTGTTGCATTGAATATTAACTGAACTGGAAGTTTTGACTCTGTTTTTTCAGTTAGTGCTTGCTAGATTTGTATTGCCTGTTAGTAATTGCAGGAGGGGATAGTTTCATTCATTGATATCCTGTCACTGCCTATTTAAGTGATACATTTTGGAATATTTTCTGCTTAAAACCTCAGCTTTGGCTGGCTAAGATCTAGCTGTATTCAACTGGACGTATAAGAGAATTTAAGTACCTTTTATATGCACTTTTTTCAAATAATACAGCATTTTAATTGAATTATTTGTGTTGCATTGAATATTAACTGAACTGGAAGTTTTGACTCTGTTTTTTCAGTTAGTGCTTGCTAGACATTTATTGCCTGTTAGTAATTGTAGGCTGGGTAGTCTCATTCATTGATATCCTGTCACTACCTATTTAAGTGGTACATTTTGGAATATTTTCTGCTTAAAACCTCAGCTTTGGCCAGCTAACATCTAGTTGTATTCAACTGGATGTATAAGAGAATTTAAGTACCTTTTATCTGCACTTTTTTCAAACAATACAGCATTTTAATTGATTTATTTGTGTTGCATTGAATATTAACTGAACTGGAAGTTTTGAACCTGTTTTTTCAGTTAGTGCATGCTAGATTTTTATTGCCTGATAGCAATTGCAGGCGGGGGTAGTCTCATTCATTGATATCTAGTCACTGTCTATTTAAGTGGCACATTTTGGAATATTTTCTGCTTAAAACCTCAGCTTTGGCTGGCTAAGATCTAGCTGTATTCAACTGGACGTATAAGAGAATTTAAGTACCTTTTATCTGCACTTTTTTCAAATAATACAGCATTTTAATTGATTTATTTGAGTTGCATTGAATATTAACTGAACTGGAAGTTTTGACTCTGTTTTTTTCATTTAGTGCTTGCTAGATTTTTATTGCCTGTTAGTAATTGCAGGTGGGGTAGTCTCATTCATTGATATCCTGTCACTGCCTATTTAAGAGGTACATTTTGAAATATTTTCTGCTTAAAACCTCAGCTTTGGCCAGCTAAGATCTAGCTGTATTCAACTGGATGTATAAAAAAATTTAAGTACCTTTTATCTGCACTTTTTTCAAATAATACAGCATTTTAATTGATTTATTTGTGTTACATTGAATATTAACTGAACTGGAAGTTTTTACTCTGTTTTTTCGGTTAGTGCTTGCTAGATTTTTATTGCCTGTTAGTAATTGCAGGCAGGGGTCGTTTCATTCATTGATATCCTGTCACTGCCTATTTAAGTGGTGCATTTTGGAATATTTTCTGCTTAAAACCTCAGCTTTAGCCGGCTAAGATCTAACTGTATTCAACTGGATGTATAAGAGAATTTAAATACCTTTTATCTGCACTTTTTTCAAATAATACAGCATTTTAATTGATTTATTTGTGTTGCATTGAATATTAACTGAACTGGAAGTTTTGACTTTGTTTTTTCAGTTAGTGCTTGCTAGATTTTTATTGCCTGTTAGTAATTGCAGGTGAGGTAGTCACATTCATTGATATCCTGACACTGCCTATTTAAGTGGTACATTTTGGAATATTTTCTGCTTAAAACCTCAGCTTTGGTCGGTTAAGATCTAGCTGTATTCAACTGGCTGTATAAGAGAATTTAAATACCTTTTATCTGCACTTTTTTCAAATAATACAGTATTTTAATTGCTTTATTTGTGTTGCATTGAATATTAACTGAACTGGAAGTTTTGACTCTGTTTTTTCAGTTAGTGCTTGCTAGATTTTTATTGCCTGTTAGTAATTGCAGGTGGGGGTAGTATCATTCACTGATATCCTGACACTGCCTATTTAAGTGGTACATTTTGAAATATTTTCTGCTTAAAGCCTCAGCTTTGGCCTGCTAAGATTTAGCTGTATTCAACTGAACGTATAAGATAATTGAAATACCTTTTATCTGCACTTTTTTACAAATAATACAGCATTTTCATTGATTTATTTGTGTTGCATTGAATATTAACTGAACTGGAAGTTTTGACTCTGTTTTTTCACTTAGTGCTTGCTAGAATTTTATTGCCTGTTAGTAACTGCAGGCGGGGGTAGTCCCCTTCATTGATATCCTGTCACTGCCTATTTAACTGGTACATTTTGAATATTTTCTGCTTAAAACCTCAGCTTTAGATGGCTAAGATCTAGTTGTATTCAACTGGACATATAAGAGCATTTAAGTACCTTTTATCTGCACTTTTTTCAAATAATACAGCATTTTAATTGATTTATTTGTGTTGCATTGAATATTAACTGAACTGGAAGTTTTGACTCTGTTTTTTCAGTTAGTGCTTGCTAGACTTTTATTGCCTGTTAGTAATTGCAGGTGGGGGTAGTCTCATTCATTGATATCCTGTCACTGTCTATTTAACTGGTACATTTTGGAATAATTTCTGCTTAAAACCTCAGCTTTGGCCAGCTAAGATCAAGCTATATTCAACTGGATGTATAAGAGAATTTATGTACCTTTTATCTGCACTTTTTTTTAAATCATGCAGCATTTTAATTGATTTATTTGTGTTGCATTGAATATTAACTGAACTAGAAGTTTTGACTGTTTTTTCAGTTAGTGCTTGCTAGATTTTTATTGCCTGTTAGTAACTGCTGGTGGGGGTAGTCTCATTCATTGATATCCTGTCACTGCCTATTTAAGTTGTACATTTTGGAATATTTTCTGCTTAAAACCTCAGGTTTGGAAGGCTAAGATCTAGCTGTATTCAACTGGACGTATAAGAGAATTTAAGTACCTTTTATCTTCACTTTTTTCAAATAATACAACATTTTAATTGATTTATTTGTGTTGCATTGAATATGAACTGAACTGAAAATTTTGACTCTGTTTTTTCAGTTAGTGCTTGCTAGACTTTTATTGCCTGTTAGTAATTGCAGGCGGGGGTAGTCTCATTCATTGTTATCCTGTCACTGTCTATTTAAGTGGTACATTTTGGAATATTTTCTGCTTAAAACCTCAGCTTTGGCCAGCTAAGATCTAGCTGTATTCAACTGGACGTATAAGAGAATTTAAGTACCTTTTATCTGCACTTTTTTCAAATAATACAGCATTTTAATTGATTTATTTGTGTTGCATTGAATATTAACTGAACTAGAAGTTTTGACTCTGTTTTTTCAGTTAGTGCTTGCTAGATTTTTATTGCCTGTTAGTAACTGCTGACGGGAGAAGTCTCATTCATTGATATCCTGTCACTGCCTATTTAAGTGGTACATTTTGGAATATTTTCTGCTTAAAACCTCAGCTTTGGCCGGCTAAGATCTAGCTGTATTCAACTGGATGTATAAGAGAATTTAAGTACCTTTTATCTGCACTTTTTTCAAATAATACAGCATTTTAATTGATTTATTTGAGTTGCATTGAATATTAACTGAACTGGAAGTTTTGACTCTGTTTTTTCAGTTAGTGCTTGCTAGATTTTTATTGCCTGTTAGTAATTGCAGGTGGGGGTAGTCTCATTCATTGATATCCTGTCACTGCCTATTTAAGAGGTACATTTTGGAATATTTTCTGCTTAAAACCTCAGCTTTGGCCAGCTAATATCTAGCTGTATTCAGCTGGATGTATAAGAGAATTTAAGTACCTTTTATCTGCACTTTTTTCAAATAATACAGCATTTTAATTGATTTATTTGTGTTGCATTGAATATTAACTGAACTGGAAGTATTTACTCTGTTTTTCAGTTAGTGCTTGCTAGATTTTTATTGCCTGTTACTAATTGCAGACAGGGTAGTCTCATTCATTGATATCCTGTCATTGCCTATTTAAGTGGTGCATTTTGGAATATTTTCTACTTAAAACCTCAGCTTTAGCCGGCTAAGATCTAGCTGTATTCAACTGGATGTATAAGAGAATTTAAATACCTTTTATCTGCGCTTTTTTCAAATAATACAGCATTTTAATTGATTTATTTGTGTTGCATTGAATATTAACTTAACGGGAAGTTTTTACTCTGTTTTTTCAGTTAGTGCTTGCTAGATTTTTATTGCCTGTTAGTAATTGCAGGTGAGGTAGTCACATTCATTGATATCCTGTCACTGCCTATTTAAGTGGTACATTTTGGAATATTTTCTGCTTAAAACCTCATCTTTGGCCGGCTAAGATCTAGCTGTATTCAACTGGCTGTATAAGAGAATTTAAGTACCTTTTATCTGCACTTTTTTTCAAATAATACAGTATTTTAATTGCTTTATTTGTGTTGCATTGAATATTAACTGAACGGGAAGTTTTGACTCTGTTTTTTTTCTGTAATTGCTTGCTAGATTTTTATTGCCTGTTACTAATTGCAGATGGGGGTAGTCTCATTCATTGATATCCTGTCACTGCCTATTTAAGTGGTACATTTTGGAATATTTTCTGCTTAAAACCTCAGCTTTGGCCTGCTAAGATCTAGCTGTATTCATCTGGACATATAAGAGAATTGAAGTACCTTTTATCTGCACTTTTTTCAAATAATACAGCATTTTAATTGATTTATTTGTGTTGCATTGAATATTATCTGAACTGGAAGTTTTGACTCTGTTTTTTCAGTTAGTGCTTGCTAGATTTTTATTGCCTGTTAGTAACTGCAGGCAGGGATAGTCCCCTTCATTGATATCCTGTCACTGCCTATTTAACTGGTACATTTTGAATATTTTCTGCTTAAAACCTCAGCTTTAGATTGCTAAGATCTAGCTGTATTCAACTGGACATATAAGAGCATTTAAGTACCTTTTATCTGCACTTTTTTCAAATAATACAGCATTTTAATTGATTTATTTGTGTTGCATTGAATATTAACTGAACTGGAAGTTTTGACTCTGTTTTTTCAGTTAGTGCTTGCTAGACTTTTATTGCCTGTTAGTAATTGCAGGCGGGGGTAGTCTCATTCATTGATATCCTGTCACTGTCTATTTAACTGGTACATTTTGGAATATTTTCTGCTTAAAACCTCAGCTTTGGCTAGCTAAGATCAAGCTATATTCAACTGGACGTATAAGAGAATTTAAGTACCTTTTATCTGCACTTTTTTCAAATCATGCAGCATTTTAATTGATTTATTTGTGTTGCATTGAATATTAACTGAACTAGAAGTTTTGACTCTGTTTTTTCAGTTAGTGCTTGCTAGATTTTTATTGCCTGTTAGTAACTGCTGGTGGGGGTAGTCTCATTCATTGATATCCTGTCACTGCCTATTTAAGTGGTACATTTTGGAATATTTTCTGCTTAAAACCTCAGGTTTGGAAGGCTAAGATCTAGCTGTATTCAACTGGACGTATAAGAGAATTTAAGTACCTTTTATCTGCACTTTTTTCAAATAATACAACATTTTAATTGATTTATTTGTGTTGCATTGAATATGAACTGAACTGAAAGTTTTGACTCTGTTTTTTCAGTTAGTGCTTGCTAGATTTTTATTGCCTGTTAGTAATTGCAGGCGGGGTAGTCTCATTCATTGATATCCTGTCACTACCTATTTAAGTGGTACATTTTGGAATATTTTCTGCTTAAAACCTCAGCTTTGACTGGCTAAGATCTAGCTGTATTCAACTGGACGTATAAGAGAATTTAAGTACCTTTTATCTGCACTTTTTTTCAAATAATACAGCATTTTAATTGATTTATTTGTGTTGCATTGAATATTAACTGAACTGGAAGTTTTGACTCTGTTTTTTCAGTTAGTGCTTGCTAGATTTTTATTGCCTGTTAGTAATTGCAGGCAGGGGTAGTCTCATTCATTGATCTCCTGTCACTACCTATTTAAGTGGTACATTTTGGAATATTTTCTGCTTAAAACCTCAGCTTTGGCCGGATAAGATCTAGCTGTATGCAACTGCACGACTAAGAGAATTTAGGTACCTTTTATCTGCACTTTTTTCAAATAATACAGCATTTTAATTGATTTATTTGTGTTGCATTGAATATTAACTGAACTGGAAGTTTTGACTCTGTTTTTTTCATTTAGTGCTTGCTAGATTTTTATTGCCTGTTAGTAATTGCAGGTGGGGGTAGTCTCATTCATTGATATCCTGTCACTCCTATTTAAGAGGTACATTTTGGAATATTTTCTGCTTAAAACCTCAGCTTTGGCCAGCTAATATCTAGCTGTATTCAGCTGGATGTATAAGAGAATTTAAGTACCTTTTATCTGCACTTTTTTCAAATAATACAGCATTTTAATTGATTTATTTGTGTTACATTGAATATTAACTGAACTGGAAGTTTTTACTCTGTTTTTTCAGTTAGTGCTTGCTAGATTTTTATTGCCTGTTAGTAATTGCAGACAGGGGTAGTTTCATTCATTGATATCCTGTCACTGCCTATTTAAGTGGTGCATTTTGGAATATTTTCTACTTAAAACCTCAGCTTTAGCCGGCTAAGATCTAGCTGTATTCAACTGGATGTATAAGAGAATTTAAATACCTTTTATCTGCACTTTTTTCAAATAATACAGCATTTTAATTGATTTATTTGTGTTGCATTGAATATTAACTTAACAGGAAGTTTTTACTCTGTTTTTTCAGTTAGTGCTTGCTAGATTTTTATTGCCTGTTAGTAATTGCAGGTGAGGTAGTCACATTCATTGATATCCTGTCACTGCCTATTTAAGTGGTACATTTTGGAATATTTTCTGCTTAAAACCTCAGCTTTGGCCGGCTAAGATCTAGCTGTATTCAACTGGCTGTATAAGAGAATTTAAGTACCTTTTATCTGCACTTTTTCCAAATAATACAGTATTTTAATTGCTTTATTTGTGTTGCATTGAATATTAACTGAACGGGAAGTTTTGACTCTGTTTTTTCAGTTAGTGCTTGCTAGATTTTTATTGCCTGTTAGTAATTGCAGGTGGGGGTAGTCTCATTCACTGATATCCTGTCACTGCCTATTTAAGTGGTACATTTTGAATATTTTCTGCTTAAAACCTCAGCTTTGGCCTGCTAAGATCTAGCTGTATTCATCTGGACATATAAGAGAATTGAAGTACCTTTTATCTGCACTTTTTTCAAATAATACAGCATTTTAATTGATTTGTTTGTGTTGCATTGAATGTTATCTGAACTGGAAGTTTTGACTCAGTTTTTTCAGTTAGTGCTTGCTAGATTTTTTATTGCCTGTTAGTAACTGCAGGCAGGGATAGTCCCCTTCATTGATATCCTGTCACTGCCTATTTAACTGGTACATTTTGAATATTTTCTGCTTAAAACCTCAGCTTTAGATGGCTAAGATCTAGCTGTATTCAACTGGACATATAAGAGCATTTAAGTACCTTTTATCTGCACTTTTTTCAAATAATACAGCATTTTAATTGATTTATTTGTGTTGCATTGAATATTAACTGAACTGGAAGTTTTGACTCTGTTTTTTCAGTTAGTGCTTGCTAGACGTTTATTGCCTGTTAGTAATTGCAGGCGGGGGTAATCTCATTCATTGATATCCTGTCACTGTCTATTTAACTGGTACATTTTGGAATATTTTCTGCTTAAAACTTCAGCTTTGGCTAGCTAAGATCAAGCTATATTCAACTGGACGTATAAGAGAATTTAAGTACCTTTTATCTGCACTTTTTTTCAAATCATGCAGCATTTTATTTGATTTATTTGTGTTGCATTGAATATTAACTGAACTAGAAGTTTTGACTCTGTTTTTTCAGTTAGTGCTTGCTAGATTTTTATTGCCTGTTAGTAACTGCTGGTGGGGGTAGTCTCATTCATTGATATCCTGTCACTGCCTATTTAAGTGGTACATTTTGGAATATTTTCTGCTTAAAACCTCAGGTTTGGAAGGCTAAGATCTAGCTGTATTCAACTGGACGTATAAGAGAATTTAAGTACCTTTTATCTGCACTTTTTTCAAATAATACAACATTTTAATTGATTTATTTGTGTTGCATTGAATATGAACTGAACTGAAAGTTTTGACTCTGTTTTTTCAGTTAGTGCTTGCTAGATTTTTATTGCCTGTTAGTAATTGCAGGCGGGGGTAGTCTCATTCATTGATATCCTGTCACTACATATTTAAGTGGTACATTTTGGAATATTTTCTGCTTAAAACCTCAGCTTTGGCTGGCTAAGATCTAGCTGTATTCAACTGGACGTATAAGAGAATTTAAGTACCTTTTATCTGCACTTTTTTTCAAATATTACAGCATTTTAATTGATTTATTTGTGTTGCATTGAATATTAACTGAACTGGAAGTTTTGACTCTGTTTTTTCAATTAGTGCTTGCTAGATTTTTATTGCCTGTTAGTAATTGCAGGCAGGGGTAGTCTCATTCATTGATCTCCTGTCACTGCCTATTTAAGTGGTACATTTTGGAATATTTTCTGCTTAAAACCTCAGCTTTGGCTGGCTAAGATCTTGTTGTATTCAACTGGATATATAAGAGAATTTAAGTACCTTTTATCTGCACTTTTTTTCAAAAAATACAGCATTTTAATTGATTTATTTCTGTTGCATGGAATACTAACTGGACTGGAAGTTTTGACTCTGTTTTGTCAGTTAGTACCCCACCCACCTTCCCTGTTTTTGTTTTGGTGCTAATCTTGGTCGCTTTGAAACTGCCTGCCCCTCTTGTAAATTTGTGTTTGGATACTCCTTCTGGGCCCATCTCATTGTTTCACACAACTGAGTGCAGTGAGATCATATTCTGATTTCAGGCACTCCTACTGTGTACAAAGAGAGCATCTGGGAAAGAAAAAAAATTAAGCTTGTTTTCTGCCTTTCCTGTAAGTGGTCTAGACTGTTTGTAGGCTTCTGAGCCCCCAAGCCTTCCTGTGTTGGAGGGAAGCCTTCTAGCATAATTTTCTTTCTTAGAACTAGCCAGTTTTCTAGTTTCAGCACTCAAATCTGTTTCTTTGAACTCAGCACTTGTTCAGAACTCATTGTAAGCACTAAATAAGCTGCAAATTACTACAGCACTCAACTTTCCTCACTTGTCTAGAGGAAAGCAGTTTTTAGTACTTAATAAATAAGCACCTATCCAGGCATGTCTAAGGGTCAGCTCCCAGTGATTTCTCCTGTCTACCTGATGAATCTGGGCATCTTGGGCCAATGCAATTGCTTCATGTACACAGACGATGCTCTCCTCCTACCACCCAACACTACAACCAGTGAGAGATGCACTTATATAGCCAAACTGGAAGCAAAGCTCTCTTCACCCAAGACTGGACTAGATAGTCAAGAGGAGAAGGTAAACACTTGCACCACACCACACTCATCACATAATCCCTTAAAACCTACACCACCAAAACACACACATAGAAACATAAAACACACGCCTACATTCGTGGAGGCTCTCAATAAAACCTGCCCAAGCATCAGGGACCTCCAAAGCAGAAACGCAAGCAAACTCCACCCCACAACACAACCCAAATGGCACATAGCCTACAAACTCAGTGTGCTACTCAACCACAGCCCATAAGGCATAACAACGTACCCAACACTCTAGTCATAGATGACTCTATAGTCAGGCACACTGATGTTCCACTCACCAGGCTAAACAAGGAGAAAGTTACTGTCAGCTGCCTGTCAGGTGCCAGGATCCCCCACATAATGCACGCACTCAGGTCACTCCACAACAAGTACAAATATGACACTGTCATTGTCCATGTTGGTGTGAATGACCTGAGATGTACCTCCCTGGACTACATGAAAAGAGACATGGAGGAGCTCTCCAATCTTGTAGCTCAGGCAGGTATGACCCTAGCCGTGAGTAGCATCCTGCCATAACCCAGAATGATACCACAGTACAATGACAAAATGATTGACTTCAACAATTGGCTAAGCTTCTGGTGTCATTCTAAGGGTATTCAGTATTTGTCTGCCTGGGAATACATGATCGACAGACCATGATGCTTTGCCAGAGATGGCCTGCAACTGTCGCCCTTGTGATTCCGGATACTGGCTAAGGCTCTTGCCACCCCTATAGTGCCTTTTTTAGGCAAGGTTCAAATGACAAATTCACCAACCTAACAGGTACAAACAAGCAAAATCTGAGGGTAATGCTACTCAATGCAAGAAGTCTAAACCTCAAAATGCACTCACTCGAGGCACTCCTTAAAATGGAGAACATCGACATCTGTGCAGTGACAGAGACCTGGATCAAAGCTCCAGAGAGCACCCCTGCATTACCAGGCTATAATTCATACCACACCTTTCGGCCACCTAACCCGGAACAAAGCACTAAAGGTGGAGGCATGTCCATATTCATTAAGGATATGCACACCTCCAGGCTAGTTGCTCAGCATAATGCATCCGAGATTATCTAACTAACTCTGGGCAAGACAACAGTCCAAATTGTAGCTTGCTAAGACCCCCCACCATGCCCCAGGATTCTCACTCCTCATTTCTTGATACACTGGAAAGTATTAGGGTACAACCCAACACCCAACTCTCAATGGGAGATTTCAACTACCCCACCATTAACTGGGAAAACTACTCATGTACCAACTCTTTTGCTCAATGTTTCCTGGAATTCGTAAATTCCAACGCCTTTGATCAACTTATTCACACCCACACCAGGGGCAGCAATATCTTAGACCTGGTCATTACCAACATGGGCAACCGGTGTTCCACACCAGAGGTCAATTCCTCGTTGGTCAGATCCAACCACAAGCTAATCACCCTAGACATCCACATCCCGCCCCCACCCCTAGTTAGGGAAACAACCATAAAAAACTTCTCCAAAGTCAGCTTCACACTTCTTAAGACAGAAGTGGCAAACTTCATGACACCCATGCAGACGGACAATAGAGGTATGACTGCTGAATCCTACACAAATGCACTTTATAAGCACGAATGCATGGGTCATGCTTTCCCTAATAGAACCAAGATGCTATCCTCCAAGAAAAGGAAGCCTATCTGGTGGTCCTCTGCCATAAACAAACTCTACAACAGAAGAAAGAAACTGTTGCAAAAAAGAGTAAAACCCCATGACTGGAGGAACTCCCTGGTCAACCTCAGTATGAAGCTGAGATTCCTCATAAAATCCTCCAAAGCTAGCTACAAAAACAAAATTGCCACTGACTCTAAAGACAACCATAAAGCATTCTATAGCTATGTCAAGAATCTCAATGGCAACACTCATATCTGCTCTGAGTTACAGCACAATGGTTCATAGGTTCATAGGTTCATAGGTTGGTACTAGGCTATCAGCCCTAGGGCCTATACAAGCCTAACCATAACAATTCCCTGGCTATTTCTTCCCACATTATTTACTTTCCTGGACCCCTGTCTAGCAGGGTTACTGACGTGATCCCTGGGGTGAATTTCCTTTCTCCCATCCAATCGTCAAGGTTCCTCTTGAAGAGGTCCAAAGAGGCACTCTGCTTGACATGTATGGGCAATCTATTCCAGAGTCTGGGGAGTCTCTGGGTCAGGAACCTATCCCTCCAGCATGTTTTGTTTATTGTGATGACAAGGTTTAGAACACTGGAGCGTGTAGCTCTGAGGGATTGGGATTTATTTAAGTGTAGCATGTCCAACAGCTCTGGGTTTGACATGGCCTTGTATGTTAAGCAGAGATCACCTCTGAGTAGACGATATGCGACAGAGTATAGCTGGAGTTTTTTCAGGCGGTCAGCGTAGGGCATCTGCTTTAGGCCTGTGATTCTTTTAGTGAGGTATTTCTGAGGCCTTTCCAGTTATTGCAGATGTCTTGAGAGGTACATACCAAATGGGGCATTGTATTCTATAATGGGTCTAATGAGGGATGAGTACAGTGGGACAATGACCTCCTTTTTTCTGGATGAAAAGCCCTTCGTGATGAGGTGTGCCACATAGAAGGATTTCCTGACTGTTGTGGCAATGTGGTTATCGAAGATGAGACCACTGTCCACCTGTGTCCCCAAGTCTCTTATCACACTTTCTGTGTTTAGTGTACTGCCACCTATATGGTAATTCATGGATACATGTTTTTTCCCAAAGGGGATAACAATACATTTCTTGGCATTGAGCTTGAGCCCATGGCTCTGGCACCAAGCATCTGTTTCTGTAAGGCCCTTTTGTAGAGTATCCACATCATTTGGGGATTCAATAATGGCTCCCAGTTTGCAGTCATCTGCAAACTTTGTTAGCCAGAGTCCCTTAGTGTTGACCTGTACTTCAGAGAAGCAGATGCCAAACAAGAGCGACCCCAGGACTGAACCCTGAGGTACTCCACTTGTCACTTGTCTGGAGCTGGATTTGGAGTTGGCTACTTTTACAGTGTGGGTTCTATCAGTAAGCCATTTAGCAACCCATTGGGTGACATAGGGATTAATGCCCAACTTAGTAAGTTTATCTATGATTCCAGAGTGGGGATGGTGTCAAAGGCCTTGGCAAGGTCTAGATAGGCTGTGTGGACCACCTTACCCTTGTCCATGGCTCTGGAGACTGATTCAAAGAAGTCAATCAGGTTCAGGAGACAAGATCGGCCCTTCACAAACCCAAACTGGGTGGGGTCCAGTGTTTGAAGGTTGCCAATGTCTTTGTTTATAAGTTCCATGATAATACGCTCCATGGCCTTGCAGATAAGGCTTGTCAGACTGATGGGACGGTAGTTTCCGGGATCCAAGGTGGATCCCCTTGTGGATTGGGATAACTGTAGCTCTGCGCCACTCAGTGGGTACGAAACCTGAGGTGAGGCTATGATTAAACATGACACTTAGGTGAGGTGCCAGTTCATATTGTAGTTCATGTAGTACACAGCCCGGGATGTCATCTGGTCCCATGGATGCTGTATTCTTGGCTTTAGAGAGTGCGTTTTGTACCTGTGTGGCTGTTATTACTGGAATTTGGCAATCTTCCGGTATTGAGATGGGCCATTCAGGGGGTGAGAGGGGGGTGAAGTTGGCACTGAATCGATCTGCCAGGATATTGGCAATATCCTTCAGATCAGTATATTTAATGCCATTCTGTTTTAGCTCAGAGCAGATCTGAGCATTGCCATTTAGATTCTTGACATAGTTATAGAATGCTTTGTGGTTGTCTTTGGAATCTTTGGCAATTTTATTTTCGTAACTAGCTTTGGAGGATTTTATGAGGCATCTCAGTTTCTTACTGAGGCTAGTAAGGAGTTTTTGCATCCTGGGATTTTCCTCTTTTCTGCAAAAGTTTCTTCCTTTTGTTGTAAAGTTTGTTTATGGCAGGGAACCACCAGATTGGCTTCCTTTTTTTGGATGAAAGCATTTTGGTTCTATTTGGGATGGCACAATTCATGCATGAGTGGATGTGCTCGTACAGTGCCTTAGTGTAGGATTCAGCAGTTGAACTTTCAGTTCCCGTCTGCATGGGTGTCATGAAGTTTGTCACTTCTGACTTGAGTAGCATGAAGTTGGCTTTTGAAAAGTTTTTTATGGTGGTTTCTTTACTGGGGGGTGGGGGTGGGATGTGGATGTTAAGGGTGATTAGCTTATGGTCAGACCTGACTAACAAGGGGGTGACCATAGGTATGGAGCATTGATTTCCCATGTTGGTAATGACCAGGTCGAGGATATTGGAGCCCCTGGTGGGACTATGGATTAGTTGATCCAGGGCGTTGGAATTTATGAATTCCAAGAACCATTGCGCAAAGGTGTTGGGACATGAGTAGTTTTCCCAGTTAATAGCAGGGTAGTTAAAATCACCCAGTATTAGGGTGTTTGGTTCTATCTTAATATTTTCCAGTATGTTTAGAAAGGTGTAGTGAGAATCTTGGGGTATGGTGGGGGATCTGTAGCAAGCTACAATTTGGATTGCAGTCTTACCTAGTGTTAGTTGCACTTGGAGAATTTCAGACACATTGTGTTGGCCAACTTGCCTGGTGGTGTGAATATCCTTGGTGAATATTGACACTCCTCCACCTTTAGTGTTTCGGTCCTGGTTTGGTGGCCGAAAAGTGTGGTAAGAGTTGTAGCCTGGTATTGCAGGGTGCTCTCTGGAGCCTTGAACCAGGTCTCAGTTACTGCACAGATATCGATGTTCTCCATTTTTAGGAGTGCCTCGAGAGAGTGCATTTTGAGGTTTAGACTTCTAGCATTGAGTAGCATTACCTTCAGATTTTGCATGCTTGTACCTGTTACAGTGGTGGTTTTGTCCTTTGAAGTTTGCCTAAAAAAGGCACTATAGGGGTGGCAAGAGCCTTAGCCAGTAACCTGAATCCCAGGGGCAACAGGTGCAGACCGTCTCTGGCAAAGCATCGTGGTCTGTCAATCATGTCATCCCAGGCAGACAGATACTGGAACACCTTTGAATGACACCATAAGCTTAGCCAATTGTTGAAGTCAATCATTTTATCCTTATATTGTGGTATCATTCTGGGCGAAGGCAGGATGCTACTCAGGGCTAGGGTCATACCTGCCTGGGCCACATGATCCGAGAGCTCTTCCATGTCTCTTTTCATGTAGTCCAGGAAGGTACGTCTCAAGTCATTCACTCCAACATGGACAATGACAGAGTCATATTTGTACTTGTTGTGGAGTGACTTGAGTGCATGCGTTATGTGGCGGATCCTGGCACCCGACAGGCAGCTGACTGCAATTTTCTCCTTATTCAACCTGGTGAGAGGGACATCAGTGTGCCGGACTATAGAGTCACCTATGACTAAAGTGTTAGATACATTGTCTTGACTTAGGGGCTGTTGCTGGGTGGCACACTGGTGTTGTGAACTATGTGACACATTGGTTGTGAGTGGTGTTTGTTTGCGTTTCAGCTTCAGAGGTCTTTGTTGCTTGGGCAGGTTACAGTTAAGGGCCTCTGCATATGTGGATTTAGTGTTGCTATATGTGGGTGTTGGTGGTGCGGGTTTAGAAGGGCTATGTGTTGCTTGAGGTGTAGTGTGGGTGTTAACCTTCTCCTCTTGACTGTTTAGCACAATCTTGGGTGGAGAGAGCTTTGCTTCCATTTTGGCTATGTAAGTGCATCTCTCACAGGTTGTAGTGTTGGGTGGTAGGAGGAGAGGGTTGTCTGTGTACATGAGGCAATTGCTGCATTGCCCCAGTAGGCCCAGATTCACCAGGTGGACAGGAGAAATCACCGGAAGCTGACCCTTGGACATGCCTGGTTTGGGGCTTTTTTTTTTCTTTGTAACGTATAGGAGCTGTTTCCTTAGCAAGGTACTTTGCAATTATAGGCTGTTTAGTGCCTACTGTTAATTTCTCCTTGTTAACAAGGAGAGTTCAGTGTTTGTATGAGTTTAAGGCTTCCTAGTGCTTTCCAGCAGGTATTAGAGAAAGTGCTAGTCACAGGGATGCTTAAAGGTAAGATTGAAAAGAATGCACTCTGCAGTGTGCACTAGAGAAGTTAGATGTGAAAGTAGGTAACTTGAGTTTTACCTGTTTAAAAAGTTAAGGCTTAGTGGAGAGTTACTATTTTTAAAACAGCAAGATGGATTGAAAGGGGTGGTCACTTTTGTATTTTGGTACTATGAAATACTGTAGGATGGCCAATAAATTTAAATAATTGAAGGGGTGGGATTTCAAAAATGATGATTTTGTGATTAATCACATAAGCCAGTGAAAGTAGAGAGAAATGAGATATATGGTCAGATTATCATAAGAGGCGGGCAACTAGAAAGATAGTCAGAACAGATATATGGCACTAAATATACAGAAACAACTGATATTGCCAACATCCTGGCAGATAGGTTC